>NC_133128.1:109316125-109616125 GCF_048418815.1 Hemitrygon akajei | reverse complement strand
GCTCCAGCATTCTCTTTCTAATTTGGTGAATGGTTTTAATATTGTCTCATTGTAGAGTATAAAATGTTGCCTTCCATACTGATCATTTCATTACGTGGTGCATTGAGAGAGTACAGGGGAAAGGAGTAACCAATCGCCGGACAAAGTGTTACGGTTGCAGAGAAAGTGCAGTGCAGGCAGACGGTGAGGTGAAAGGCCATGCTCAGGTACATTTTAAGGTTAAAAGCACCATATTTTGATGAAGGGTCTGGTTCTCTGACCCGCTGAGCTCCTCCAGCATTTTGCCTGTTACCCCTTAACCTCAGTCGAACAGACTAGGGCTTTTCTCTGTGGAGTGAAGTAAGATGTGAGGTGGACAAGATGATGAGAGGCTTAGATACACTGGACAGCAAGCTCCTTTTCAGGTGGCAGTGCCTAATACGAGAGCAAATGCTTTTGAGGTGATTGGGGGAAAGTGTATGGGAGATCTGAGAGTGGGTTTTTGCACAGAGTGGTAAATGCATGGAATGCGATGCCAGGGCTAATACATTAGGGATCATAAAGAGATTCTTAGACAGGCACAATGATGATAGAGAAATGGAGGAGGGAAGGGTTAGATTGATCTTGGAGTAGGTTAAAGGTCTGGCACAACATTGTGGGCCAAAGGGACTGTGTTGTAATGGTCTATGTCCCATGTTCATGTGTTGTGGGAGAAGCTATACAAATCCAGATCTCATTCCATTCCTTGCATTCACATTTTTGAACCCTTGACAAACCACAAATGTTTTATAAGTGCTTTCCTGGAGTATCCATATCTTTCTGAATGCCTTAACAGGTTGCATTCCGCTTAACGTTTCTACTGCACCTGTGCAGCCAAACTGTGAGTAGTTTCTGAAGTATGTCAATCCACTCTCGAGAAGTTAATTTCTTGACAAATGTATTTTTTATTTCATTATTTATTTATTTTATTTAGAGATACAGCACAGTAACAGGCCCTTCTGGACCAATAACACCCATGTGAGTCATTAACCTACCAAGCCAAAAGCCTTTCGACTGTGGAAGGAAACCAGAGCTCCCGGAGGAAACTCATGTAGTCACAGAGGGAAGGTGTAAGCTCCTCATAGTCAGAGGTGGAATTGAACTCAGACTGCTGACGCTGTAATAGTGTTACACTAATCGCCACACTACCTTGCCACTCCAATTGCTTTATTCCCTCCCTCCCCTCCCTAACAGCCATAGAGCCTGTGAACTGTTGTACGCTGTTCTCACTTTGAAGTGCCCTGGGCTGTAATTATACCTTCAGCTTGTAACACACCATGGTGTAAGGCTGTGACTTTCTGCTTATCGCTCTCCATTAGTCCATGTTTTACAATCTAGTTGCATGGCCTGAGAGAGTCAAACAAATAATCTTTTGAAACAATCACTGATTGAAGAAAGGAGGGAGTATAAAGCTGTTCGAGCTTGCTGGAGTGACACATACAGGTTGCTGGAGGAACTCAGCAGGTCAGGCAGCATCTGCAGAAGGGAATGGACACTTGGCATTTCAGTCCGTACCCCTTCATCGAGACACTTTGGCCTAATGAAGGGGCTCAGCCCGAAATGTTGACTGTTCATTCCTCTCCATAGATGCTGTCGAACTTGCTGGGTTTCTCCAATATGTAGTGTGTGTTACCTTTGGTTTCCAGCCCCTACAGATTCTCATGCTAGTGTTTGCTGGACCCAAGAATGAGGCTGGTGACAGTCGGTGAGACCCCCATCTCGAGCTTCCAGCCAGTTCTAAGAATTAGACAGAGCGTCTTACACTAATGCTGAAGGGATGCCAGACAATGTGCAGGGCTGGACTTCAGCTGAGAGGTACTACCTCAGCTGAGCAGAGAATAGGATCTGCTCTCCAAACTCTTGACAGTGACCCATAATGCAAAACTTCTGTGCAATTGTCACAGTGGTAGGCTGTCCAGAGCACTGTGTAACCGATCATGTATTACTGGTTTGTTTCGCTTTATTGTTCTCACGTGTACCACTTAGATAGTGTACGGATGATAGATAAATGGAGGACTATACAGGAAGGAAGTATTAGGTTGGAGCAGCTGAGAGTGGGTTAAAAGGTTGTCACAACATCATAGGCCAACAAGCCTGCACTGTACTGTAATCTTCCATGTTCTATGTTAAACTTCCGACCTCTCAAACTTCTGTCTCCTTGTTTTAGACATTGTGACCCTCTCCGTCACCAAAGCAAAATAAAGATTCTTACCAACTCCCCTGTCTATCCCCCTTCTAATTCTGTATACGTCTATCAGGACACCTTTCCCCACTCTGGAGAAGACAAGCCCAGTCAACCCAATGTCTCCTTGTAACTGAAATATTCCAACGTGGACAACATCAGGATTGCAGCTGGTCTTTATTGCCTCATGTATCAGCATTCAGTGATAAGCTTGTCTTGCCTTATATTCATAACAATCGGGCATTGAGGTAGAACAAGGTAAAGCAATAACAGTGCAGAACAAAGTGGATCAGCTACAGGGAAGGTGTAGTGCAGGGAAGCGATAAGGTGAGGGATCAAAATGGGGTGGATTGTGAGGTCAAGGGTACCTCAGAGAACATAGCACAAGTACAACCTCTGGTCCATGGTATTCTGCAGAATTAAATAAGCGAATGACACCTAATTACTTATGTCTGCACATGGTCTCTATCCCTTCATTCTCTAAACATTCATGTGTCTCTCTCGAACATCCCCATTATACCTGCCTCTGTCTCCACCCCAGGCAATGCATTCCGGGCAGCCATCACTGTCTGCTTTGCACATCTCCTTTGAATTTTCCCCCTCTTACTTTAAACATATGCCTTCTCGTATTAACATTTTAACATAGAACATAGAACAATACAGTATTATACAGGCCATTTGGCCCACAATGTTGTGCTGACCAAGCTACTCCAAGATCAATCTAACCCTTCCGCTCACATCTCATTCCATATTTCTTTCATCCTCGTGGCTATCTAAAAGTCTTCTTAATGTCCCTAAAGAGTCTGCCTCTACCACCACCACTGGTTGTGCATTCCACTCTCTGTGACACCCCTTATACTTCAAATGTACTGTATGCCCTCTTGTATTAGTCATTGCCAGCTGAGAAAATCCTCTGGATGTCCACTCTATCTATGCCACATCATGTGCTTATCTAGGAGTCTCCTGAGCACGTCTGCCATATCTGCCCCACCTCCTCCCCAGGCAGCTGCCACTCTCTGCAAAGAACACTTGGTTTGCACATCTCCTTTGAGCTTCCTCCTTCTTGCATTAAATACATGCCCTCTGGTAACTAGGAAGTTCAAAACTAGGATAAAGATACTGGTTACCTATGCCTCTCATAATCATGAAAACTTCTATTATGTCTTCACTCCAACTCCACCACTCCACAGGAAAACAATCCTAGTTTACCACCCTTTCCTGACAGCACCTGCCCTCTAATCCAGGCAGCGTCCTCTTCTGCCGCTTCTCCAAGCCCTGTAATGAGGTGACCAGAACTGAATGCAGGGCTCCAGATGCTGCCTCAGCTTTATAAAGTCTCAGAGATGCCAGACTCTCCTTGTTCACAATATACAAAAGCAGATGAATCTTATTATTCACACACTTGAGGTTTTGTGTTCAGTTCCATTTGGCTCATTAATGGAAAAGTAAGGAAGCTTCAGAGGAGACCCACCAGGATGCCACCTGGATTAGAGAGCATGTCTTTGGAGGATAGGTTGAGTGAGCCAGGAATTTTCTCGTTGGAGTGAAGGAGGATGAGAGGTGGCTTGATAGAAGTGTACAAGATGATCAAGTGGACTGCCTAAGATATTGCCCCAGGGTGGTAAATGCTGATGTTTTTAAGCTGGAAAGGATCAGTACACATTGTGGGCTGAAGGCCCGTAGTGCACTGTAATGCTCTGTTCTATATTCTGTGTTGTAAGTTCTATGTTCTACTTCATATGCAAAGTTCCAGCACTCCTGAACTACAAGGCTTCTCACTGTAATCTGAACCTGTGACCTCCTGACTTGTTACTGCAGGACCACTACCCACTGAGTCATTGCTGACACCTAACTCCAAGTTCTAGCTCTGTGATCCTACAATCCCAGTGGGAATCTGGGAACATTTCAGTCAAAGGGAGCATGGATCAAAGAGCGGACAATCTCTTCTCCCTGAGCCTCCGATCTCTGTTCTGCTGTGTGGCTCCCTGCTGGCAGCTTGCATCTGCAGAACTAGTTCTGTGGTATCATCACCGACTAAGAGGCACAAGATCATGAAGGCAAATCCATTAATTTGTGATTGTTCCTAGCCTACGTTGCAATCTTCAATTGCAGGTATAAAAAATACATCATATAGCATCACTGCAATAAGCCCTTCAGCCTCTGACATTGTGAGAACTAATTAAATTATTGAAATACATAACTAAGCTAATCCCTTCTGCCTACCACCGTAGAAAAGTGCCTAGCACCACACTGTTACAGCTCGAGGTGTTCTGGAGTTCAGAGTTCAATTCTGGCGCTGGCTGTAAGGAGTTTCTACATACTTGCCATCAACTGAGTGTGTTTCCTGCCACAGTACGAAGACATACTAGTTAGTTGCTTAATTGGTCGTTGTAAATTGTCCTGTGAATAGGGAAGTGCCAAATAGGTGGTCTCTGGGCAGTCTAGCACGTTGGGCCTGTTCCGCGCTGTATCTCCAACTAAAAATAAACAGTGTCCATTTCCGTGCATCCCCTCTACATTCAGGGGCCAATCTAACTCCACTATCCTATTTACCCCTGACTGTTCAGTTCAGGTATCCGCTACTTTTTGTGTATAAACAACTTGCCCCGGATGTCTCCTTTGAACGTAACCCCTCTCAGGTTACATGCATTATCTTCAGACCTTGGACCCCGGAGAAAAGACACCAGCTGTCTGAGTATCATGGCCCTCGTAATCTTACTAACGTTTCTCAGGCCTCCCCTCTGCTTCTGTTAAAATATGGGAAAATCACAGATGCACCCAGGGGAACGAGGGGAAGGGTCAGGCACTGAGTCTGTTTGGGTGGAACTCAGGACTAGGAAGGGTGCAATCACACTGATGGGATTATACTACAGAGCCCCAGTAGCCACCGGGACATTGAGGAACTGATATGTTATCAGATTAAGGGAATGTGTAGAAATAAAAGGGGTGTTTTCATGGGAGATTTCAACTTCCCTAATATAAACCGGGACCTTTGTAGTGCAAGGAGTTTAGATAAGGCAGAATTTGTTAAGCGTATCCTGGAAAGTTTTTTAAATTCATATGTAGACAGTACAACGAGAGGGACTGTACTGGACCTGGTGTTGGGTAATGAGCCTGGCCAGGTGACTGACCTTACAGTGAATGAGCAGTTAGGGAACAGTGACCATAACTCCTTAACTTTCAGGATAGCTCTAGATAAGGAGAGGTATGATCCTTGTGGGAGAATTTTAAAGTGGAGTAGGACCTATTACGAAGGCATTAGGTAGAAACCAAGAAGAGTTAATTGGGAATGACTTTTTTTCTGGCAAGTCCAAATCAGACATGTGGAGGGTGTTTAAAGATCGATGGAAGGTCTGTTTCTGTTGGAAGGAAGGATGGGGATGGAAAGATAAGAGAAACTTACCATATGAGCCACATGTCAGTTGTAGGGAAAATGCTTAGGGATAGGATATATGAGCATTTGCAAACCCATGGCCTGATTAGGGAGAGTCGGCATGGCTTTGTGTGTGGCAGGATGCGTCTTACCAACTTGACTGAGCTCTTTGACATGGTGTTGAGAGAGGCTGATGAAGGTAGAACGGTGGATGACGTCTACCTGGATTTTAGGAAGGCATTGCCAAGGTCCCTCATGAGAGGCTAATTCAGAAGATTCAGATGAATGGGATCCACGGTGAATTGGTTGTTTGGATTCAGAACTGGCTTGCACATGGAAGACAGAAGGTAGTGGTCAAAGGGATTTATTCGAGCTGGAGGTCTGTAATCAGTGGAGTTCCGCGGGAGTTCCGCAGGGATCTGTGCTGTTTGTGAAGTATCTAAATGACCTGGAAGAAAATATAGATGAGTTGCTTTGTAAGTTTGTAAGACTGGTGAAGTTGTGGATAGTGTAGAAGACTGGCAAAGAATACAGCGCAATATAAATCATTTGCAGATATGGGCAGAGTAGTGGCAGATGGAGTTTAACCCAGATAAATGTGAGGTGTTGCACCTTGGTAGGACAAATGCAACGAGACAGTACACAGTTAAGGGCAAGACCTTAACAGTGTTGCTGAGCAGAGAGATCTTGGAGTTTAAGTTCATAGCTCCATGAAAGCGTGTAGCACAGGTGGTTAAGAAGGCTTATGGAATGCTTGCTTTAATTAGACGAGACATTGAGTTCAAAAGTCAAGAGGTTATGTTGCAACTTTGTAAAACTCTGGTTAGGGCACATCTGGAGCACTGGATACGTTTCTGGTCACCTCCCCTATAGAAAGGATGCTGAGGTTTTGGATAGAATGCAGAGGAGGTTTACCAGGATGCTGCCTGAGGGCACAGGCTATCAGAAGAGGATGGACAAACTTGGGTTGTTTCCTCTAGAGCGAGGTGGCTGAGGGGACATCTGATAGAGGGTTACAAGATTATGAGAAGCATAGATAGAGTGGACAGAGAGTATCTGTTCCCAGGGTTGAAATGTCTAATACCTGAGGGCATGCATTGAAGGTGAGTGGGGATAGGTTCAAAGGAGGTACGTTCTTTTACTCAGAGAGTGGTGATGCCTGGAATGTGCTGCCTGGTATGGTGGTGGAGGCAAACGCATCGGAGGCTGGTAAGAGATGTTAGGATAGGCACATGAATGTGCGGAAGTTGAAGGAATACGTACTTGGTGCAGATAGGAGGGATTAATTTTTGGGATTTTTAAAAATTTACTTATTAGCTGGTTCAGTACAACATTGCAGGCCAAAGGGCCTGTTCCTGTGCTGTTCTGTTCTAAGTAAAACATGTTTGTCCGACATCTCCTGATAACACATGCACCCTAGCCCAGGCAGCAACACACACAAAGTGCTGGAGGAACTCAGCTGGCCAGGCAACATCCATGGAAGTGCAGGCCGAGACCTGAACATTTCAGGCCGAGACCCTTCTTTAGTGCTGAATTTCCTGTGTATTGCTTTGGATTTACAGCATAGCAGAATTTCTTGTGTTTACAATTTAGTAAACCTTCTTCTGTAGCCTCTCCAAAGCCTCCAACTCCAATAATAGTCAAAGTCAAAGTGAATTTATTACCAAGGTATGTGCATGTCACCATATATTACCTTGAGATTCATTTTCTTGCAGCCATTTACAGGAAGATAAAGAAATACTGTGCTAATACCATGATAAACTCTATGAACAAAGACTCACAAACAACCAAAATTGAGGCGAGTGAAGTTATTGATGCTGGTTCAGGAGCCTGAGGGCTGATGGATAATGACTGTTCCTGAACCTGGTAGTGTGGGACATAAGGCTCCAGTACAGCCTGCTGATGGTAGTAGTGAGAAGAGAACATGTTTTGTGGCTCCAAAACATAAAATTAATCAAGGGAAAAACACGGAGCCAGGAATAACGTGTATTCTTTATTTTGTATTTTTAGTGATTCATGTACATCTGATGAGGTGGCGTGATATACATATGCAATTCACATACTTTCAGTAGATATAGAATTATATTTCAGTATCTTATTTCTGGTAATGTTTGTTGTATGCGCTGTGGATGATGTGTTTTGTGGTGCACTGTGATCCAGAGGAATGGTGCTTTATTTTTGTTGTATGTATATGCAGTTAGATGACAATAAACCTGAAGTTGAACTTGAGATGGAGCGGACAGCCAGTGCCCTTTTCAGAGGGCAGAAATGGCTAGTAGAGGAATGTCAGGGCTAGGGGATTTACACAGGGATTGGTGGATGCTTGGACTCTGCTGCCAGAAGCTGATACATTAGGGAGATTTAAGAGACTCTTAGATGGGAACATGGATCAAGGAAAAATAGAGGGCCATGTGGGAGGGAAGGGTTAGATAGACCTTGGAGTAGGTTATAAAAGGTCAGCACAACACTGTGGGCCATAAGGCCTATACTGTGTTGTACTATTCTATGTTCTATCAACAGAGCAAATATAATCTATTTTCAAATTCAAACGACCCCTTGCCTTCAAAGTCAAAGTCAAAGTGGTAATACATTGATTATCAAAGTTCATATATGTCACCACATATTACTTTCAGATTCATTTTCTTTCAGACATTCACAGGAAAATAATGAAATACAATAGACAATAGACAATAGGTGCAGAAGTAGACCATTTGGCCCTTCGAGCCTGCACCGCCATTTTGAGATCATGGCTGATCATCTACTATCAATACCCGGTTCCTGCCTTGTCCCCATATCTCTTGATACCCCTATCCATAAGATACCTATCTAGCTCCTTCTTGAAAGCATCCAGAGAATTGGCTTCCACTGCCTTCCGAGGCAGTGCATTCCAGACCCCCACAACTCTCTGGGAGAAGAAGTTTTTCCTTAACTCTGTCCTAAATGACCTACCCCTTATTCTCAAACCATGCCCTCTGGTTCTGGACTCTCCCAGCATCTGGAACATATTTCCAGCCTTTATCTTGTCCAATCCCTTAATAATCTTATATATTGCAATCAGATCCCCTCTCAATCTCCTTAATTCCAGCGTGTACAAGCCCAGTCTCTCTAACCTCTCTGCATAAGACAGTCCTGACATCCCAGGAATTAACCTTGTGAATCTACGCTGCACTTTCTCTACAGCCAGGATGTCCTTCCTTAACCCTGGAGACCAAAACTGTACACAATACTCCAGGTGTGGTATCACCAGGGCCCTGTACAAATGCAAAAGGATTTCCTTGCTCTTGTACTCAATTCCCTTTGTAATAAAGGCCAACATACCATTAGCCTTCTTCACTGCCTGCTGCACTTGCTCATTCACCTTCAGTGACTGATGAACAAGGACTCCTAGATCTCTTTGTATTTCTCCCTTACCTAACTTTACACCGTTCAGATAATAATCTGCCTTCCTGTTCTTACTCCCAAAGTGGATAACCTCACACTTATTCACATTAAACACCATCTGCCAAGTATCTGCCCACTCACTCAGCCTATCCAAGTCACCCTGAATTCTCCTAACATCCTCATCACATGTCACACTGCCACCCAGCTTAGTATCATCAGCAAACTTGCTGATGTTATTCTCAATGCCTTCATCTAAATTGTTGATGTAAATTGTAAACAGCTGTGGTCCCAATACCGAGCCCTGTGGCACCCCACTAGTCACCACCTGCCATTCCGAGAAACACCCATTCACCGTTACCCTTTGCTTTCTATCTGCCAATCAGTTTTCTATCCATGTCAATATCTTCCCCCCAATGCCATGAGCTCTGATTTTACCCACCAACCTCCTATGTGGGACCTTATCAAATGCCTTCTGAAAATCGAGGTACACTACATCCACTGGATCTCCCTTGTCTAACTTCCTGGTTACATCCTCGAAAAACTCCAATAGATTAGTCAAGCATGATTTGCCCTTGGTAATTCCATGCTGGCTCGGCCCAATCCTATCACTGCTATCTAGATATGCCACTATTTCATCTTTAATAATGGACTCTAGCATCTTCCCCACTACTGATGTTAGGCTGACAGGACAATAGTTCTCTGTTTTCTCCCTCCCTCCTTTCTTAAAAAGTACAATAGAAAAACTGCACATAAACAAAGACTGACAAACAACCAATGTAAAAAAGAAGACAATTTGTGTAAATAAATAGATAGATAGCTACACAGATTAATAGATAGGCTGGTAAACAGATATATAGCTAATTAATGCTGAGAATGAGTTGTAGAGCCCTTGAAAGTAAATCTGTAGGTTGTTGAATTAGTTCAGAATTGTGATGAGTGAAGTTAACCACACTGGTACAGGATAACTGTTCCTGACCCTCGTGTGGACAAGGCTCCTGTACCTCCTGCCTGATGGTAGTAGTCTCATCTCTATTGCTTCTTGTACTTCCTGGCCTTTATGAGTGAGCACGTCTTCATGAGTATGGCTCCTTTGCAGTATTAATTGCTGGAATCTCCCTCGGTCCGCCTCCCTCCTTTTTTGGTTTACGTGTTTATTAATGTCTTAGCATGCCCTATCCTTGCCTTGAAATCTAATTTTGGAGGTTATGTTCCAGTGAAAAGCCTCAGCCTCATAATCCTATCCTACAGGTGCTATCTAAATGCATAGTATTTCTTTTCATCTCTTTACGCTGATTACAGATCCTCTGAAGTCTGTTGTTGTTTGCTCTTAGCTGTCAGCTCTCCTGTGCAGTGTTTGTTCCTGTAGATTAATTGGCCACAGAGTGTTTGTTCTGCTGCTGACAGACACTTGCTGTCGAAGGGCGGGGAGGGCCACAGAGCGATGGGAGATAGGGAAGAGGGGAGAAGACGCGGTGGGGTTGTAAACGCTGCCATCTGTAGACTCAGCACTTCTAAGTGGAGTGTGGACCTCACCCTCTTATAGAGCAGCTGCAGTGACACATTCTACGTGAAGATTAACAGGGAAAGAAATAAGTTCAAATTTATTGTTATTCAACCATGCATATGTATACTACCAAACGAAACAATACTCTTCCACAACACAGTGCTTGTACCTCACACACAACACATTAAGTAATATCACTACAAATAAATCATCAACAAATAATGTGGATTTACAACACAAGTCACAAAGTAAGCAGTATAACACTACTGCCACTTCATACATGTTGAGACCTGGGTGTGGCAGGGAGTTCAGTCGTCTTTCGGCCTGGGGAAATGAAGCTGTTTCCCATCCTAACAGTTCTGTCCTAATGCTACAGTACCTCCTGCCTGACGGAAGGAGGTCAAAGAGATTTTGGATGGATAGCTGTTTATTCCCCTCTGTAGGTGTTGCCTGACCTGCTGAGTTCCTCCAGTACTTTGTGTGTGTGCTCAGAACTTCCAGCATCTGCTGAATTTCTTGTGTTTAGAGGGAATAGATTTAAGGTGAGAGTTGAGAGATTTAAAAGGACTCTGAGGGGCAACTTCTTTACAGAGAGTCTGGAGCGAGCTGCCAGAAGAAGTGGTCGCAGCAGATACAGTAACAACACGTAAAGGTATTTGCATAAATACGTGGATGGGAGAGGTTTAGGTGGATATAGGCCAAATGCAGACCCATGTTTCCAGCTCGGTGGGCTTCATGGTCGGCATGGACATGTTGGACCGAAGGGCCTGTGTCTATGCTCAATTACTCTATGACTCTATGCCTGATAGTGATAGGAGTAAGTATCTGCCCTTGTTGTTGGGACTGGCATGGCAGTGTAGCAGCTCACTTAATGCTTCACAGCGCCAGTGAATGGGGCTCAATTCATGCCACGGTCTAAAAGGAGTTACCTGTGACGCATGGGTCTCTCCTGGATCCTCCCCCATTCCAAATACACATGGGCTAGGGTTAGTAAGTTGTGTGTGCATGCTATGTTGTTGCCGGAAGCATGGTGTCCCTTGCGGGCTCCACCCCCACCCCCGGACACATCCTTTAATTGCATTAGCCGATTGTGCAAACGTTGCATTTCAATGTATGTTTCAACATATATCTGACAAAGCTAATCTTTTTTATCTTTTCAATACTCCAAAATTTGGCTTCACCAATTTCAAATTAACATCCCAACTCCTGTACTCAATGCTTTCATTTACAAAGGCCAATGTGCCAAAAGCACTCTTTATGATCCTAGTACTCATTAGCACAACCTCCCTGCCTTTATATTCCTGTGATAGCATGGGTTTCATCCCTCATTCAAAAGACATATGGGCTGAGTCTACAAATAGGCAGTGTTGACAACAACCCTACCAAGCCTCCACCTCTCTTGCGCTGTAGTCACAGTGAGAAGTGGCCGTCTTCAGTGCTTCACAGTTGCCTCTTGGTCAATGTAGGTTTACTTTGTTCAGCATCCTTTCTGTTTCCCCAACCCAGGGAATACCCCCTCGAAGTCTGTGAAACCCTCTTAGGATCAATAGGTATATTTAATGCCAGAGAAATGTAATACAATATACATCCTGAAATTCTTTTCCCTCACAAATATCCATGAAAACAGAGGAGTGCCCCAAAGAATGAATGACCGTTAAAAATGTTAGAACTCCAAAGCTCCCCCTTCTTAGTATTCATCTTTACCCTGATTGCCCAGTCTGATAACTCCTCTATGTCTGTCAACCCCTGTTAGTTTCCATCTCAATGAGATCACTTCTCATCCTCTAAATCCCAGTGTCAAGCATAATCTGCCTATTGGGTTCTTAAATACGTATGGTATGGTATGGAGTGAAAGAAAAAATGAAAAATCAAAGTGAGGCATAATGACATCCTGATGAAAGGTCTTGGCCTGAAATGTTGACTACTTATTCATTTGCATAGATGCTGCCTGACCTGCTGAGCTCCCCTGGCATTTTGTGTGTGTTGCTCTGGATTTTCAGCATCTGCAGTCTCTCTCAAGTTAAAGATATTTATTTTTATTTCTGTTTTCATTGTCCGACATCTAAGTATCAATGACAAGGTCAGCATTTATCTCCCATCCGTCATTGCCCCTAATACAATGGTTGTGATTTACTTTCTTGAGCTGCTGGAGACTGGTACACTAAATGGTTCCAAGATTTAGACCTGGAAGGACAGTGGTGTATCAATCAGATTGGTTATCAGTGACATAGGTCATAAAGCATACAACAGTACAGCCCAATGCAGGCCCTTTGGCCCACAGTGGTGTGCCAGCCTATTCACCTATACAGAGTAGGTCATTCACTTAGGTAGAAAGAATAAAGGTGTGAACTATTTTCCAAATGGAGAGAAGATTTTTAACTCGGAGGAGCAGAGTGATTTGGGAGACTTAGTGCAGAATTCCCTAAAGATTGACTTACAGGTTGAGTCAGTGGTGAAGAATGCCGTTGCAATGTTAGCATTCATCTTGAGAGCACTAGAACATAAAAGCAAGAATGTAATGCTGGGGCTTTACAAGTGTGTTGGTCAGACCGTGGTAGGAGTGTTGTGAGCAGTTTCTTCATCCCTTATCTAAGAAAAGATGTGCTGGCATAGGATAGGGTCCAGAAGAATAGCATAATGGTTAACGTGTCACCTTACGATGCCAACAATCACCAACTGGGGTTCAATTCCCGCATCTGGAATTTACGAAATTATCTCAGGAATGAAAGGTTTAATGTATCAGGAGGATTTGATGGCTCAGAGCTTGTATTCACTGGAGTTTAGAAGAATGAGAACAATCTCATTGAAACTTATTGAACAGTGAAAGGCCTAGGCAGAGTGGACATGGAGAGTATGCTTGGGACCAGAGGGCACAGCTTCAGACTACAAGAATGTCCCTTTAGAACAGAGATTAGGAAGAATTTCTTTTGCCAGAGAGTGGTGAATTTATGGAATTCATGGCCACAGATAGCTGTGGAGGCCAAGTCACTGGGTATATTTAAAGTGGAAGATGATAGGTTCTTGATTAGTAATGGCGTCAAAGATTACTGGGAGGAGACAGAAGAATGGGCTTGAGAGGGATAACAAGTCAATCATGATGGAATGGCATAGCAGATTCAGTGGGCTGAATGGCCTAATTCTGCTTCTATGTCTTATGGTATTATAGTGTAATTCCAGCAGTGACATCCTTGGCGTGTTTGATGCCCACTGACTTCAGTTTTACAAGGTGACTTTATATAATACTCTGCTGAAATGTTATCATGTCACCAAGATCAGTTCTTCTCACCTCATCTCTGACTGATCTGGTTTCTAATGTAAGTCAAAATACATACAGAATGTGTGTGTAGTACAAAAGATATAATGCAAAGATTACACATTTGGGATTGGTGTGTGTCAAAGAATACAGTGGTGATACCAGCAGAGGAGAGGCTGGAGGAACTCAGTGAGTCAGGCAGCATCAATGGGGAGGAATAAACAGTTGATGTTACGGGATGAGACGCTTCATCAGGACTGGAAAGGAATGGAGAAGAAGCCAGAATGAGATGTAAAAGGAGGAAGGGTGGGGGGAATAGATGGAAGAGCTAAAAGGCTGAAGAGTCAACTCTTTTTTTGCCTTCCATAGAGACTGCCTGACCTGCTGAGTTCCTCTAGCGTTATGTTTGTTACTCAAGATTTCCTGCTTCTGCCAAAGCTTTTGTGTCAATGGAAGGAAATAGACAGTCGATGTTTCAAGTCAAGATCTTCCATCTGGACTCTGGGTCTCAACGTGAAATAACAACCTGAAACACTTCCCCTCCCCCCAGATTTTAATAGTTCTGACCCAAAATGACAAATGTCTGTTTTCCTCCACAAATGCTGCCTGACCCACTGAGTTCCTCCAGTGTCTCGTTGGTTGCTCCAGATTGCAGCATCAGCAATCTCCAAGGGTGGAGGCAAATGGATTTAAGTGTCTTGCTGCTGCAAGGTAGCATAGCGGTTAGCATAATGCTTAACAGCACCATCTGCAAGATCTGGGTTCAATTCCCACCGCTACTGGTAAGGAGTTTGTACTCCCTGTAACCACAAGTGTTTCCTTTGGGTGCTTCAGTTTTGTCGCAAATTCCATAGACATATGGTTAAGGTTAATGAGTTGTGGGCGTGCTGTTTTAGTGCCCAAAGCCTGGTGACACTTGAGGGCTGTACTGCACAATCCTGGCTGATTTGGTGTGAAAACAACACCTATCACTGTACATTTCAATGTACATGTGAGAAGTAAAAATAACCGTTATCCCTTTTTACTACTGGGCAATCAGAATCTGGACAAGAGGAGGCTAGTGGTAGGAGAGACACCAACTACCGTCTCTGAAGCTGAGCTCCAGAAATGGTCTGTGGTCTCAGGAGGGCCAAGTCAAAGGAACAAATTAGAGAGGGAAATGACTCACCGCAATCATGAGGATAGAACATTTCTTGTGCCCAGGAAAAAACGAGAGCAACAGATGAGCTCACAGCGGGAAGAGGTAAACAAAGTTGATGATGAACTCAAATTATTTTGGGATTTTTGTTTTGGCTACACTTAGCCTGGGTGGGTGAACTGACTTGGCAAGGGCAAGTCTCCAATTGTCAAAGCTGAGTTCACTGGCGTGTAACACAAGTACATGTAGCAGAAGTGCAACAAAAAACTTGCAGCCACATCACAGGCACTTGACATCTATAAGCAGCTTTCAGAGGAAAACCTTTAAATACAAATTATAGAAGAAAGAAACTGCAAACAATGATGAACAATCAAAATAGTCTGTGTCATGATTAGGGTTGTGCTGGGTAATTCAAAATCGAAATGGTTGAAGAGAAGTAGCTGTTCTTGAACTTAATTGTGTGGGATCACAGGCTACTGTACCACCTGCTTGATTGTATTTGGGAAAAGGTGAGATGTCCCAGATGATGGGGATCTTTGATGAGAGATGTTACATTCTTAACTGGGTGGGATGTGTATGTTCAAATTGAAAGGAGAGTGTAAGATAGTAGGTGACTCAGTTATGAGATTGTGAGAAAGATGGATCTAAATATGCCTTGGAAATAAGACCATAAGATATAGGAGCAGAATTAGGCCATTCATCCCACTTACAGGAAAATAAAGAAATACAATAAAATTTATGAAAAACTAAACTGTACATGAACAAAGATGGACAACGATTGTAAATAAAAAGACAGATTGTGGATAGAGTAAAATAAAGTAAATAAGTAATACCGTGAACCTGAATTGTAGATCCTTGAAAGTGAGTCTGTAAGTTCAAAGGTTTCAAAGGTACATTTAATGTCAGAGAAATGTATACAATATACATCCTGAAATTCTTTTTCTTCGCAAACATCCATGAAAACAGAGGAGTGCTCTAAAGAATGAACGACAGTTAAATGTTAGAACCTCAAAGTCCTTCCCCCAGCTCCCCTCCCTCCGGCAGCAAGCAGCGATTCCATCCCCCCACCCCCATCACCGCCAGCAAAGAAAAAAGCTTTGGCACCCGCCACTGAGCACTCAATCGTGAGCAAAGCAACAGACTTGCAGTACCCCAAAGACTACATTGTTCAGCCGGCATTCAACATCCCACAGGCTCTCTCTTTCCCTAGTAAGGGAGGAAGCAGTGTCTCCGTTTCACAGCTAGAGGGAGACACAACAAACAGCTCACTGGTTTATCATGTTAGAAGTCTGTGAAGACAGTTCGGCATTGAAATGAGCAAAGTTATCCACACTGGTTCAGAGCCTGATGGTTGAAGGGTAATAACCGTTCCTGAATTTGATGGTATGAGACCCAAGACTCCTGTACCTCCTGTCTAACAGTAGCAGGGAGAAGAGGGCATGGGCTGGATGGTGGGGTCCTTGATGATGGATGCTGCTTTCTTGCGGCAGTAGATGTGCCTGTGATGGACTGGGCTATGTCCACTACTTTTTGTAGGCTTTTCCGTTGAAGGTCTTCGGTGTTTACATCTCACACCAAGTCAGATCAGTTCAATCATTCCATGTTCTCCCTGTGACTACGTGGGCTTTCTCTGCAAGCTCTGGTTTCCTCCCACATCCCAAAGACCTGTTGTTAGGTGGCCACTGTCAATTTTACCAACTGGATAGGTGAGCAGTAGAATCCACGAGGTACTGATGGAAATAAAGAGAGTTTAACAGAGGATTGTTTGTCAGTGACTTATATAATGTGCAGTCTAAATGCAAGAGATTCTGCAGATGCTGGAAATGCTGAGCAACACACACAAAGTACTGGAGAAACTCAGCAAATCAGGCAGTATCTGTAGAGGAGAATAAACAGTCGGACAGGAAATGAAAGGGGCAGAAACCATAATAAAGAAGAAGGGGTGAGGGAGAAGTAACAACTCTATTAAGCCTCTTTTAAGACACTTTTGCTCCTTGGGCAACAAAATTGAAAGCAAAATCTGCAAGACAATATTAATCTGATTATTATTTTGTTGTAAGGTCTTGCTCCATTACAATAACAACCATTGTTCAAAAGTAAAATGAAGAATTGAGCACAAGGTGACTTTGATCACTTTCTAAAATGCCGTGCTCTGAAGTTGCCCTTTGACGACTTTGGACATTTAAAGTCATAGAGCACTTCAAAACAGAAGCAGGTCTTTCAGCACATCTATTCTGTTCCTGCCTACTCCCATCTACTCACACCTGGACCATCGCCCTCCATAGCCCTCCAATCCACGTGTCTATCCAAACTTCTCTTAAATGCATCGCCTGCGTTGGGGATGTGCTGGGGGCAGCCACAAGTGTTGCCACAATTCTGGCACTAACATAGCATGCCCACAACTCACTAATCCTAACCTGTATGTCTTCCAAATGTGTGAAGAAATGGTAGCATAGAATGTAGAACAATACAGCACCATACAGGCGCTTCAGCCCACAATGTTGTGCCAACATTTTAATCTCCTGTACTCAAAGATCAAACTAACCTTTCCTCCTTCATAGTCTTCAAGTTTTCTATTATCTGAGTCTCTTAAATGTCCATAATTTATTTGCGTCTACCACCACCCCGGCAACCCCTGGGGATCCATGTCCTCACCAGTCTCTATGTAAAATATTCCTCTGCTATCACCCCTATATTTTCCTCCAGTACCTGTAGGAAACCCACATGGCCACGGGGAGAACATGCAAACTCTTTACAGGCAGTGGCAGGAATCGAACCCCAGTTGGTGATGACTAGTGCTGTAGAGCAATTGCTCTACTGTGCCATTTTCCCTACCTGCCAGCTTCTCCAAATCATCCTTAATTTTTGTTAAACCACTCACGATGCACTGGATGTGTCCCTTCCTCTTGCCGTCTACTTTCTCATATGGGCTATCCCAGGCCTCCAGCAGCTTCCTTTGACCCCAGTCAGTCCCTATCCCCAGCCGGCCACATACAGTCGCTGAGGAATTCTCAGTAGCTATGCTTCACCCCATGGACTGACTTCAATACAACTTCCCACCCATCGGGGTAAACTGAAAAACAGCTGGAAAAATATTTATATATGTTTAAGAAAAAGAGAGACAGATAGCCTCACAAGATGCCTTTGATGCTTCCAGAGTCACGCCGCAAGTTATAATTGACCACAGGAGGTTGAAATCCATCTTTGAGTGAATCTGCCCTCAATTAATACCTCTTGGATTCCCTACTATTCACCCAGACCTCTGTAATTTACCAAACACATACAACCCAAACTAAAGCAGGGTATAATTAGTAAAGTAACAACATTAGCATTTTTATTTTCAAGCAAGAGTAAGCTGTGTTAAATGTTACTTTCTTGTTGTGTGTGGCCTGTTACTAAAGAAATGAGGCTGCCACCGAATCTCTGTCTCTGACTCATACATTCCTGGTGCATTTATACTCACTCAGTGGCCACTTTATTAGGTACAGGAGGTTTCTAATAAAGTGGCCGCCGAGTGTATTTCTGTATGTTCGTGGTCTTCTGCTGCTGTAGCCATTCACCTCAAGGTTCAGCGGATTATGCCTTCAGAGATCCTCTTCTGCACACCACTATTGTAATATGTAGTTATTTGAGTTACTGTTGCCATCCTGTCAGCTTGGCCATTCTCTGATCTTCTCTGACCTCCTTCATTAACCCGGCACTTTCTGCCACTCACTGGATGTTTTCTGTTTCTCGCACCATTCTCTGTAAACTCTAGAGACTGTTGTGTGTGAAAATCTCAGGAGATCAGCAGTTTCTGACATACTCAAACCACCCCGTCTGGCATTTAGATCACACTTCTTCCCCATTCTCATGTCTGGTCAGAACTACAACTGAACCTTTTGACCATGTCTGCATGCTGTTATGCACTGAGTTGCTGCCACATGATTAGATATTTGCATAAATGGGCAGGTGCACCTGATAAAGTGACCGCTGAGTGACAAAGAAAGATAATATTTATCTTTCCATAAATTACAGAAGTTATATTCCCTCGTAAATTATTCATCAATACATGCATAGGGATAAAACCTCTATATGCACATGGATACAACATGTGAAATGGTAGAGAGATACATCAATTACTGATGTAGCCTCACTCATTCCAACCACCCAAGTTCAAACCTGATCTCAGATTCTGCATCTATCCAGTGCACAGTTTCAGTCACCCTGAAACTTCCTATGAAAGATGTTATTGAACTCAAAAGACTGCAGGAAAGATTTACCAGGATATTACCTGCACTTGGCAGACTCTGACTTACAAGGAGAGATTGCATAAACCAGGATTTTTTTTCCCTGGAACAGAGGAGATGCAGGGGAGACCTGATGGAGATATGCACGATCATGAGAGTTATGTACATAATGAAAGCACATGGTCTTTTCCCTAAAAACAAGAGGGCGTAGGTTTAAGATCAGAGACAAGAGATTTACAAGGGCCATCAGGACTAGCTTCTTTACACAAGTGGTGATGGGAATTTGGAATGAGCTGCCAGAAATAGTGGTTGTAGTGGGCACATCAACAAATTTTGAAAGCCATCTAGATAAGTACATGGATAGGAGAACCTTAGAGAGCTGTGGGCCAGAAGTGGGCAGATGGGACTCACTGGACAACATGTGGATAAATTAGGTAGAAGGGCCTGTTCCCATATTGTTAGATTCTACAGCTCGAGAGCTCTATAATGTCTACCTATTCTCCAGTGACTGCAGGGGTGCTCTGTGTGCTCCAGTATTATCACACATCCCAAAGTCATGCAATTTATAAAAATGACATATAAAAAAGCAGAAATCTTAAATAAAACTCAAAAATGTTGGAAACAATCAGAAAGTGAGGCAGAACATGTGGAAAGGAAAGGGGACTGAGATGTTAATTGTTTATATCTCCACAGGTGCTGCCTGACCTGATGATTCCTACTGTTTTCAGTTTGGGCCTGACCTGATAATCCCTAGTGTTTTCAGTTTGGGCCTGACCTGATAATCCCTAGTGTTTTCAGGTTGGACCTGACCTGATAATCCCTAGTGTTTTCAGGTTGGGCCTGACCTGATAATCCCTAGTGTTTTCAGGTTGGGCCTGACCTGATAATCCCTACTGTTTTCAGGTTGGGCCTGACCTGATAATTCCTAGCATTTTCAGGTTGGGTCTGACCTGATAATCCCTAGTGTTTTCAGGTTGGGCCTGACCTGATAATCCCTACTGTTTTCAGGTTGGGCCTGACCTGATAATTCCTACTGTTTTCAGTTTGGGCCTGACCTGATAATCCCTAGTGTTTTCAGGTTGGGCCTGACCTGATAATCCCTAGCGTTTTCAGGTTGGGCCTGACCTGATAATCCCTAGCGTTTTCAGGTTGGGCCTGACCTGATAATCCCTAGCGTTTTCAGGTTGGGCCTGACCTGATAATCCCTACTGTTTTCAGGTTGGGCCTGACCTGATAATCCCTACTGTTTTCAGGTTGGGCCTGACCTGATAATCCCTACTGTTTTCAGGTTGGGCCTGACCTGATAATCCCTAGTGTTTTCAGGTTGGGCCTGACCTGATAATCCCTACTGTTTTCAGGTTGGGCCTGACCTGATAATCCCTACTGTTTTCAGGTTGGGCCTGACCTGATAATCCCTACTGTTTTCAGGTTGGGCCTGACCTGATAATCCCTACTGTTTTCAGGTTGGGCCTGACCTGATAATCCCTACTGTTTTCAGGTTGGGCCTGACCTGATAATCCCTACTGTTTTCAGGTTGGGCCTGACCTGATAATCCCTACTGTTTTCAGGTTGGGCCTGACCTGATAATTCCTAGTGTTTTCAGGTTGGGCCTGACCTGATAATTCCTAGTGTTTTCAGGTTGGGCCTGACCTGATAATCCCTAGTGTTTTCAGGTTGGGCCTGACCTGATAATCCCTACTGTTTTCAGGTTGGGCCTGACCTGATAATCCCTAGTGTTTTCAGGTTGGGAGGTGAATCGGTCATTGTGAATTGCATAGGTGTGTTGGTATTAGTTTATTATTGTCACATGTACTGTAATACAGTGGAAATCTTTTATTTTGCCTGCCAATAGATAGATAAATAACAGGCCATACATACATAATTATATTGAGGTAGTAAAAGGAAAAGTGAATGCAGAAGGTGTCTCACTTGGAGTATTGTATGCGGTTTTGGTCACCCTGTTATGGGAAGGATGTGGAGGATTTGGAGAGGGTACAGAAGATGTTTCCTAGGATGCTGACTGGCTTACAGGATTGAGCTAAACAGGAAGTTTGGACAAGTTAGGTTACCCTCTCTGGAGAGGCTGAAGGGAGACTGATGAAGGTTGATAAAATTGTAAGAGGCTTAGCTCAGTTAGGCAGTCAGATTTTTTCCCTTGGAGAAAGGGTGGCGGGGGGAAGTAAAGTTTAAACAAGATGAATGGGTAAAATTTTACAGAGACTAGTGGGTCCTTGGAATGGTTGAATAGGGGTGTTGGTGGAAGTAGATGGGATAGTGGCTAGTAACACATGGATATGCAGGAAATGCAGCTTTCTGAGGTTTTCCACCATTTTATATTTTTCAACGATGCACAGTAGGGCATAGAAGGTAGGTATGAATATTGTTACCTCTGACTGGAATAGACAACATTATCAATGGAACGCACACAAATTGCTGGAGGAACTCAGCAGGTCAGTCGGCATCTATGAAGGAGAATAAGCAGTCAATGTCTTGGGCCAAGACCCTTCATCAGGACTGGAAAGGAAGGTGGAAGAAGCCAGAATAAGAAAGAGGGGAGAGGGGAAGCAGTATGTTATGTGGGATATGAGGCTTCTGTACCTCTTTCATGACGGAACAGCAAGAAGAGGGCATGGTCTAGGTAGTGGGGATAAGTCCTGATGATGGATGCTGCTTTACTGCGATAGCATTCCTTGTAGACATGCTCAGTGCTGAGGAGAGCTTTACTTGCATTCGCCACTGTTTGTAGCTTTCTCCATTCAAGGCCGTACTACTGTAGTTCCAGCTGATTCTGGGAGAACTCTGTTACTCAGAATTACTGAAAATATAAAACACGAATGAACGGACAGGAGATCAGTGACTCGGTATGTCAACTCTGTTTCTCCCTCTGGTAGAACACAGAACAGTACAGCACATGAGCATGCCCTTCAACCTAGCACATCTTTATCAAAAATGATGATTTATGATTAATTACATTTAATTCAATCTTTAAATTGGAGATACAAGCACCTCCAGCCCAATGAGATCGTGCCATCCAAACTTGCTCCCATGTGACCAATTAGTCCACTGGAAAGTGGGAGTAAACCAGTGGATCCGGAGGAAGCCCTCGGTCAGGGACAGAATGTGCAAACTCCTAGATGTGAGGGTGAAGCCATGTTGCTGGCATGCTAGATCTCTTCTGCCTGCTTATGATCGACAGGACAGGCGTGGATGCTTTGAAGAGCATGCAGAGGAGATTTACCCTGATTTTTCCTGGATTGCAGAGCATGTTGGTTGAGCGAGCTAGGGATTTTCTCTCTGGAGAGAAGGAGGATAAGAGGTAACTTGGTAAAGCAGTACAAGATGATGAGAGTGTAAGTTAGAGTGGGTAGCCAGAAATATTTTCCCAGGATGGAACTGGTTAATATAAGGGGCACAGTTTTAAGGTGATTGGTGGGAAGTACAGTATAGGAGAGATGTCTCACTACACTTTAATGTCATTTTTTTTTACACAGAGAGTAGTGAGTGCATGGAACACCCTGTCAGAGCTGGTGCTGGAGGCAGATATATTAGGAACATTTAAGAGACTCTTAGATAGGTAAATGGGTGGTAGAGAAATGGAGGGTTATGTGAGAGGGAAGGGTTAGATTGATCTTAGAGTAGGTTAAAAGGTTGGCACAACACCATGTGCCAAAGGGCCTGAACTGTCCTGTACTGTTCTATGTTCTAAAATTACTTACAACACTCCAAACATGGTTTCAGCAGGGCCTTGTAAACGCCGGGGACCTGACTCTCTGCTGTTTGGCTCAATGACCAATTCCCGTTTCTCTTGTCCTGGCAGATGATCTCCGACAACATGAAGAGGAAGTGCAAATGCCACGGTACATCTGGTAGCTGCCAGCTCAAGACGTGCTGGCAGGTGACGCCGGACTTCCGCACGGTGGGCACCCTGCTGAAGCACAAGTTCTACAATGCCACGCTGATCAAAGCCCACAACCGCAACACCGGCCAGGTGGAGCACGCCCACCACCCACACCGCCGGAAGTCTACCGCTGGCGAGCTGGTCTTCTTCGAGGACTCACCCAACTTCTGCGAACGGGAGCCTGAGCTGGACTCGGCCGGCACTCGAGGACGGATCTGCAACAAGACCAGCCCGGGCCTGGACAGCTGCGAGAGCCTGTGCTGCGGCCGAGGCCACAACATCCTGAGGCAATCGCGGAGGGAGAGGTGTAACTGCAAGTTCCACTGGTGTTGTTACGTGGCGTGCGAAGAGTGCAGAGTGACCGAGTGGGTGAGTGTGTGTAAATAAGCCCCACCTGCTAATTATAACACGCATGCACACAAACCAATGATAATGAAAAAATACTAAGCCTGGAATAATAAAAGGACAAGAAAGACACGGAGGCAATGGACTTCAAAGTTTTGCATGGCCTTCACTGACATTTGCACTGTGCAATAAGACACCCATCCTGTTCTCACTGAACTATTTCCCTTGAAACCGAGCCGGAGCGTCCTCCTGAGGCAGATGCAAGAGACTGTGTATGCTGGAATCTGGAGGAGCTGCACAGGTCAGGCAATGTCTATAGAAGGGTATGATCTGGAACAACACACAAAAAGTGCTGGAGGAACTCAAGAGGTCAGGCAACATCTATTAAGGGAAGAGATTTGGTGCAACACCAAAAAAAGCACTGGAGGAGCTCAAGGGGTTGGGCAGATGCCATGGAGGGAAGGAATTTGGTGCAACACACAAGAAGTGCTGGAGGAACTCAAGGGGTGAGGCAGATGCCATGGAGGGAAGGAATTTGGTGCAACACACACAAAGTGCTGGAGGTACACAAAAAGTACTCAGCGGGCCGGGCAGCATCCATGGAGGGAAGTGGACAGTTGCCATTTCTGGTCAAGATCCTTCATCTTGACAAACTGCTGCCCAGTGAACCCCACCTACACTCCCTCCCCCCCTTCAGTCCTTTCATCGTTCCTAAGTCAGCTTGGTGGAGAAGAAATATGAGTGACTGACGGGCTGTGCCACTAGGGAACAGATGACAAAGTTCAGAGACCGAAGAGAAAGATAAGAACTTCAAAGACTTCTAGAATGAAATTGTCAAGAGAACTGAGGGAAAAGAAATCCAAAAAAAATCCACAATTCTGTAATAATTTGGAATTGTGTTTGTTTTTCTCATTGTTTAATGTATAATAAGTTATTTTAATATAACAAATACTTTTACATTTTGAAAGTGTTTGGCTAACAATGTGTTAAAAGCGCTGATATTAAAAGGAACTTCAAATTACCATTAATTGCAACTCCTTGCTTGTGAGGTTCTGTTTGAGAAATTGTTAAGAAAGAACATGTTTACGTTCATGTACACTTCAAAGCATTTTCGAATTACAGAAAATCATGGTACGAGGATATTCAGCCCTTATTTTCCTACTGTCTGTGAAAAACCTAATTCCAATTTGCACTTTTGAGAAACACACGCTTGTTAATATCAATGACATGCAAGTATCAAGTCCAAGCCTGTCGTTTCACCAGATCCTGTCTCATCAGCACACATTCAGATTTATTACTACTGAATTAACTCTGTTGTTTTTCAGCAGGAGCAAAGGGCAAAGACATAACCTTACCGTAAGCTACAGAAATAAATAAATAGTGTGAAAAGAAGGACTGAAAAGGTGGAGCTCATGAACCGTTCAGAGAGCTAATGGTGGAGCGGAAGAAGCTGTTCCTGAACATTGAATGTGTGTCTTCAGGTTTCTCTACCTCCTCCTTGACGGTAGTAATGAGAAGAAGGCATGTCCCAGATTGTGAGGGAAGCACCTTCTTAAGGCACTGCCTCTGACAGATGTCCTCAGTAGTGGGAAGGGTTTTGCCAGTGATGGAACCTTCAGCAGATCAGAATCAGATTTAATATTACAGGCATATGCCGTGAAATTTGTGGCTTTGTGTCAGCAGTACTTAACAAAATTTGAAGAAGGAATGTTGCGGGTGATGGGGGTACTTAATGACCAATGCCACCTTTTTGATATTGGGTGGCGACTGTGTAAAGAGAAGCATTTAATAAGTCAAGTCCATGGCCCTTCATCAGACTGGAAAAAAGGGACAAAAACTCACAAAAAAATGTTCTGGAAGAACTCAATGGGTGAACAGTGTCACCTGGGGAAAGGAATTGTCAATACTTCAGATCCAGACTCTGCATCAGAACTAAGAATTGGAAGGGAGGTGAGTAATGGCCTGGTCTAAATAGATAGGAGGCAACTGGGAGACAAAGGCATGTGGATGATAGGTAAAGATGACCAAATAAAGGAAAGGTGGAGCGAGGAGGGGGAAGTGAGGGCAGAGGAAGTTGAAGGTGAGAAGCAGGAACACAAAAGCCATTAATGTCGGATACACGTAAGTAAAGAAGATGATAAATTAGATTATTGGTATTGGAATTGGTTTATTATTGTCACTTGTACCAGGATACAGTGAAAAACTTGTCTTACATACTGTTCATACAGATCAGTGCATTGAGTTAGAATAAGGTAAAACAATAACAACGCACAATAAAGTGTAAAAGTTATTGAAAAAAGTGCAGTGCAGGTAAACAATAAAGTGCAAGATCATATTGAGGGAGATTGTAAGGCTAAGAGTCCATCTCATGATACACGATGTCCATTCACGAGTCTGAGAACAAGGGGGTGGAAGCTCTCCTGGAATCTGGTGGTAAGTGCTTTCAGATCTTCATAATTTCTGACAGATGGGTGGGGGAAAAGGGAAAGGTGAGTGGCAGATGGAAACAGGACCAGACTGGGGGAATGTGGTTAGAGTTGGTCCAACAGACCATAATAGCAACAGTAATAACAAAAGAAATAAAAATATGTTTAGTCTTTTTATATAAATTCTATTTAATTTAATATTTTCCTGTAAATGTCTTCAAGAAAATGAATCTCAAGGTAGCATATTAAACATATATGTACTTTGATAATAAATTCGCTTGGACTTACTTTGACTTTGAACTGAGTCAAATACCAGCAGACAGAAGTGACCAGTTCCGATGTAGTTGGGGCAGCATCTAGTGGTTAGTACAACTCTATTACAGCCTGTTCAAAGTTCAAAAGTCAAGGTAAATTTTATATATATGTCGCCATATACAACCCTGAGATTCATTTTCCTGTGGACACACTGAGCAAATCTATAAAATAGTAACTATAACAGGATCAATGAAAGATCAACCAGAGTGCAGAAGACAACAAACTATGCAAATACAAATATAATAAGTAGCAATAAATAACAAGAACGTGAGACAAAAAGTGAGATCATTGGTTGTGGGAATGTCTCAGTGGATAGGCAAGTGTTATGCCCTTTGTTCAAGAGCCTGATGGTTGTAGAGTAGTAACTGTCATTGAACCTGGTGGTGGCGTCGGAGTTCAGTGTTCAATTTCAGTGGCATCCTTTTCTTACGTTATCCTTGTGAACACAAGGTGTTTCCTCTGGGTGATCCAATTTCCTCTGACATTCCGAAGACGTGGCAGTTAGTAGGTTAATTGGTCACTGTAAATCGTCCTGTGATTAGGCTAGGGTTAAATAGATAGGTTGCTGGGTGGTGCAACTTATTGGGCTGTAAAAAAAAGAAATGGGAAAGAAAGAGCAGGTTGCCTAAAGCTGGACCAATCAACATTGAATCTTACGGTTTGCATTGTGCATGGACGTAGGATGAGATGTTGCCCCTCAAGCCTGTAACAGTTTCTTCCCCCAAGCTATCAGATTCCTCAATACCCAGAGCCTGGACTGACACCTTACTGCCCTATTGTCTTGTTTATTATTTATTGTAATGCCTGCATTGTTTTGTGCACTTTATGCAGTCCTGGGTAGGTCTGTAGTCTAGTGTAGTTTTTTTTCTGTGTTGTTTTTTACGTAGTTCAGTCTAGTTTTTGTACTGTTTCATGTAACACCATGGTCCTGAAAAAACATTGTCTCATTTTTACTATGTACTGTACCAGCAGTTATGGTCGAAATGACAATAAAAGTGACTTGACTTGACTTGACTTGACTGTGTTGGGTCTCCCTGTAAAAACGCAGGAGGATAAAGATAGGTAGCTCAGTGGGGATGTAGCAGGGAATTAAATGTGAACCAGTATCAAAATCAGAATCAATTTTGTTATCACTATCACTGACATATTTTGTGAAATTAGTTGTTTTGTGGCAGTAATGCACTGAAATACATAAAAAATTATAAATTATATAAGAATATATTAAAATAGATAAGTAATGTAAAAGGAGTGTTCAAAGGTTCATGGACCATTCAACAATCTGATAGTGGATGTGAAGAAGATGTTTCTTTTGTAATTTATTTTTTTATTGAAGTTCATCAAACAAACATTTCCATAAGATGCATTTTAGACATTGTACATATACATCATATAATCGTATATATCACAAATCTCCACAAAGTATATATCTGAGGTATACACTTATAGAAAAGAGTGGAAAGAAAAAACAAGCAAAAGGAAAGAACTATGTACAAGTAGGGAGTGATCTTTTTTTTACAACAGATTCATTGATTTGTGAGAATAAAATCAGGCCTATGAGGCATTATGTAGTTAAACCATTTTTCCCAGTATGAATCAAATTGTTCCAGCTTATGGTTAACAGATGCTGTTATCTTCTCCATTTTGTAAATGTCCATTGTAATTTCCATCCATGTATTTAAAGTTGGGCTCTCCTGTGATAACCATTTCCTAGTAAGACTCTTTTTACCAGCCACCAACAGTATATTCATTAAATATTTATCTCTTTTCAACCATTCTTGAGGTATATATCCAAAATATATGGTCTTACTCTCTAAGGGTATTTCACATTTAAAAATGTCTTGTAGGGCATTGTGTATCCCCCTCCAATAGTTTCTGATAACAGGGCAGTCCCAAAAAATATGATAATGATTCACATTTTGATTTCCACAATTTCTCCAGCAAACAGGGAGGTTACTATCATAATGGGATTTCTGAGAGGGTGTAATAAAATATCTTATCAAGTTTTTCCATCCAAACTCCCTCCACTTCTATGAATTGGTACACTTCCATTGATATCTCCATATTGTTGTCCATTCTTCCTCAGATATAATTATCCCTCCTTCCTTCTTCCATTTTGTTTTAATGTATGAAGTCGAATGTGTTTTAAGATTTGACAACCCCTTATACATGCTTGAAATTATTCTACTACCATTATCTGAATTATATGCTTTTCTAAAGAGCTCTATCAAGCATGTATTTGCCTTGGTTACATTTTTAAGCGTCTTATTAACATATTGTCGCATCTGTAAATACCGATAAAAATCTTGTTTTTCTAATAGGTGTTTCTCTTTAAGTATTTCAAAACTGAACAGTGTTCCTTCTTTCATTATGTTGCAAAGAACTGTTATTCCTTTAGCTATCCATGTGAGGAATGTTTTCAAAGATTGCAGAGGGATTTGGACCAGCTGGAAAAATGGGCTGAAAAATGACAGATGGAGTTTAATACAGACAAGTGTGAGGTATTGCACTTTGGAAGGACAAACCAAGGTAGAACATAAAAGGTAAATGATAGGGCACTGAGGAGTGCAGTAGAACAGAGGGATCTGGGAATACAGATACAAAATTCCCTAAAAGTGGTGTCACAGGTAGATAGGGTAGTAAAGAGAGCTTTTGGTACATTGGCCTTTATAAATCAAAGTATTGGGTATAAGAGTTGGAATGTTATGGTGAGGTTGTATAAGGCATTGGTGAGGCCGAATTTGGAGTATTGTGTACAGTTTTGGTCACTGAATTACAGGAAGGATATTAATAAGGTTGAAAGAGTGCAGAGAAGGTTTACAAGGATGTTGCCGGGACTTGAGTAACTGAGTTACAGAGGAAGGTTGAATAGGTTAGGACTTTATTCCCTGGAGGTAGGAGAATAAGGGGTGATTTGATAGAGGTATATAAAATGATGATGGGTATAGATAGAGTGAATGCAAGCAGGCTGTTTCCACTGAGGCTAGGGAAGAAAAAAACCAGAGGACATGGGTTAAGGGTGAAGGGGGAAAAGTTTAAAGGGGACATTAGGAGGGGCATCTTCACACAGAGAGTGGTGGGAGTGTGGAATGAGCTGCCAGATGAAGTGGCAAATGTGGGCTCACTTTTAACATTTAAGAAAAACTTGGACAGGTACATGGATGAGAGGTGTATGGAGAGATATGGTCCAGGTGCAGGTCAGTGGGACTAGGCAAAAAAATGGTTTGTCACAGCCAAGAAGGGCCAAAAGGCCTGTTTCTGTGCTGTAATGTTCTTTGGTTCTATGGTTTTAAGTCAGGCGGCATCTATAGAGAGGAATAAAGAGTCAACGTTTCGGGAAGAGACCCTTTATCAGGACTTCACCATTCCTTTCCACAGATGCTGCCTGACCTGCTGAGTTTCTCCAGCATTTTGTGTGTGTTATTCTGGATTTTCAGCATCTGCAGAATTTCTTGTGTTTGAAGTGTTTGCAGTGCAGTGAAGTGACTGAGGTATAGATCGAGGGCATTGAGCAGAGTTTAACTAGAATGGTTGAGCAGATTAACATCTGGGAAAGAAATTTTTAAGGTGGTAATTAGGTTTTTGTTTTAATAGCCTTGTGGTGGTTCTGGCTGCATTGGCAAGCAACCAAAAACTCAGGTTCACCTCTGGGTACAGATGGTCCACAAAGAGGTCACCCAATCTATGTTTGGGTTCCCAGTGTAGAGGAGGCCCATATTGTAAATGGAGTGCTCTTGTCTGGAAGAAATACATTTGAATCTCTGCTTCAGCTAGATGGTGTGAAGGGAAGAGGTGGAAAAATTGGTGTTGCTGTCTTTGTAGGTGCATGGGAAAGTTGGTGGAATAGAGTGGATCAGGGTGGTTGTGAAGGGAGTGTTCTCTTCAATATGTTGAAAGGGGACCATAGATGTCATAGGTGACTTTCCTAATTAAATATTAAGATTACAGATTAAATATTAGTTTTATTAAAGATTAAAGGTATCTTAAACACAAGAGATTCTACAGATGTGAAAATCCAGACAAACCAACACAACGTAGTGGAGGACCTCAACAAGTGTGGAGAGGAATAAACAGTCATTGCTTCAGGCCAAAACACTTCAAGCACTAGCTTTATTTGGCACATGTACAATGAAACACAAAAGCATACAGTACAATTTTGCTTCATTGTTTATTTTTCGATGCGTTGAGGGAAGTCTGCAAGTTTTGCCATGGTTTCGGTGCCAACATAGCATGCCCACAACTTACTCACCCTGACCATATGACTTTCAAACATGGAAAGAAACCACAGCACCTGGAGGAATGCCCACGTGGTCACAGGGAGAACGTATGAACTTCTTACAGATGACAGTGGAAATCCAACCCCAATTGGTGATCAGTGGTGTTGTAAAGCGATTGCACTAATCACTATGGAATGGTGAGGTGGTGTCTGGGAGAGGCAATGCATTACCATAGAGACTGAAGGAGCGGATGGTGAGGATCAGGGCAAACCTGTTTACATTCTGTCCAAGAGGAGAGTGGGACAGGACAGAGATGGAAGAAGTAGATGAAAATGCAGTCAGGGTCTCTGTCCACTTGGTCAAGGGGAAGTGATGGTTTAGGAAGAATGAAGACACTTTGGAGGCAGAATGTCTCATGCCTGTCGTTGGAGGCAGGATGGAAGGAAGTATGGCCAAAATAGCTGTGGGAGTCAGTGGGTTTTAGTGGACTTTGTAATTAGCTTATGCTCTCAGATGGAGATGAACAGTTCCAGAACTTTCCAGTTCTCTGTGAGAAAGTTGATGAGAAAGCACGGGGGAGTCTAAAAACAGAGGGCTTAGGCTTAAGGTGAGAAGGAAACATTGAACATTTTCACACAAATGGTCAGCAACAACATCGTCCCTCTGTGCACATTGCAGCCTGCAGGACTGAGCATCAAAAGGTAGTTGGGGTATGGAACAAGCAGCTAGAGGAAGCTGTAGAGGAGGGTATATTATTCATGGGCAATCTGAGAAGGTAATCCTTCACTCAGAGGGTGGTGTGAGTGTAGAATAAGCTGCCTGCAGAGGTGGTGGATGTGCATTCACTTGTAACATTTAAGAGAATACTGGATAGGCATGTCAATGAGAGGGATATGATCGGATAGCAGGTAGATGTGACTAGGCAGAACACCAGGTCAGTCTGAACTACATCGGCCGATGGGCCTGTTACTGTGCCAAACTACTCCATAGCTCTATGACACTTAAGAAATTTAGACAATTACATAGATAGGAAAGGTTTAAAGGGATATCAGCAAATGGGACAAGTTTGGGTGGGCAGCTAGACGGGTATGAATGAGTTGGGCCTACAAGCATTATTCTATGCTGTATATACTTCAATCTAAGTGAGGGAGTGGATCTGGGTACCCACAAAAACTACGAGTGTAATTTGGGTCCATAGCCATAGTTTCATCCTGGAGAAAGTGAGCAGAGTGGAAGGGGAGGTTTCACCTTCACCCAAGACATTCTCATTGAGTGTCTTCTCATTGCTGCCATCAAGGAGCAGGTACAGGAGCCTGAAGACACACTCTCAATGTTCTAAGAACAGCTTCTTCCCCACCACCATCAGATTTCTGAATGGATAATCAGCTTATGTACATTACCTCACTTTACACAAGGAGTGGTGAGTACAGGTATATTAGGAACATTTAGGAGACTTTTAGATAGGTACATGGATGCACAGCTACTTACCCAATAATACCCCCCAAGACATTTGATTTCTCTAAACCAGGGGACTTTGAGAGATGGCTCAGAAGCTTTGAGAGATTTAGTGTTGCAAACAATCTCGCTCAGGCATCAGAAGACACACTCAGCAAGATCATTTGATACCCATCAATTGGTTTATTGATCATTACAGAATGCCCCTCCGGTGCCTCCCACTCACTCTCCTCTCCCTTCAGAATCAACTTTAATATCACTAGCATATTTAATTAAATTTGATGTTTGCGACTGCAGTACATTGCAATACACAACAATAAAGAGCCCTCTAACCCCAGGACTGGCTGCTTTCTAGGGCCTCCGGCCTCCAGCAGATTCAGACTCACGCCAGCGGTCATTTGTCTCCGACTCTGCCAGCAGACTCACAGAGATGCAGGCTTGGGGGTCTGGCCAGTCAGGAAAGGTTTAGGGGTGGAAATTGATCACTAGGCCTTACAACAGGAGGAGGAGACTCTCTCCTCTCTGTGTGGATTGACAACACAAAACTTACAAAATGCAGGCACTAGCATGTGCGATGTTATCAAAGAGTGTTATTCCTCTGCCACTCAGTTACCACTCCCACACAGGAGGAGTTCACATACTGTACAAGCAGAGTTATCAATAAAATTCAGTTGAATATTCTGCAAGGCTGGCGTCTTGGTGTGATCTACACTACACAACACGGTGTCAGAAATGGTTGATCATCAATGAATTGGTGCCACAGACCAAGTGAGATCCACAACAAGAAAGAATTCACAGTAAGACTGTTCTTGTTCATTACTATCTATGAAAAATATGAAAACTGCCGATGCTGGTTTGGTAATTGTATGCACTGCATGAGCAGAGAACTGGCCAGGGTTGCTAGCCAATGTCTTCTAGATACACCCAGAAGTGGATGCATAGTAATAATCAGTGGGTCACTGGCCTGGGGCAGTGCACAAAGACACAGGCACAGCAGAGAAGTCAGTCAGTTTTCTCAAGGAGGGAAAAGAAGACCTTTGTAGTCCAAATAACAAACAGGAAAATGGAGCAAATACCTGCAGTACCCACATCTACTTCCCTAATAATGCCCCCCAAGACAATGATCGCTCTAAACCAGAGGGTTTTGAGAGAAAGCTCAGATGCTTTGAGAGAGCAAACACGAGGAAATCTGCAGATGCTGGAAATTCAAGCAACACACACAAAATGCTGGTGGAACACAGCAGGCCAGGCAGCATCTATAAGGAGAAGCACTGTCGACGTTTCGGGCCGAGACCCTTCGTCAGGACTAACTAAAAGGAAAGATAGTAAGAGATTTGAAAGTAGTGGGTGGAGGGGGAAATGCGAAATGATAGGAGAAGACCGGAGGGGGTGGGATGAAGCTAAGAGCTGGAAAGGTGATTGGCGAAAGTGATAAAGAGCTGGAGAAGGGAAAGGATCATGGGACGGGAGGCCTCAGGAGAAGGAAAGGGGGGGGGGGGAGCACCAAAGGGAGATGGAGAACAGGCAAACAACTAAATATATCAGGGGTGGGGTAAGAAGGGGAGAAGGGGCATTAACGGAAGTTAGAGAAGTCAATGTTCATGCCATCAGGTTGGAGGCTACCCAGCCGGTATATAAGGTGTTGTTCCTCCAACCTGAGTGTGGATTCATCTTGACAGTCGAGGAGGCCATGGATAGATATATCAGAATGGGAATGGGGCGTGGAATTAAAATGTGTGGCCACTGGGAGATCCTGCTTTCTCTGGCGGACCGAGCATAGGTGTTCAGTGAAACGGTCTCCCAGTCTGCGTCAGGTCTCACCAATATATAAAAGGCCACACCAGGAGCACCGGACGCAGTATACCACACCAGCCGACTCACAGGTGAAGTGTCGCCTCACCTGGAAGGACTGTCTGGGGCCCTGAATGGTGGTGAGGGAGGAAGTGTAAGGGCAGGTGTAGCACTTGTTCCGCTTACAAGGGTAAGTGCCAGGAGGGAGATCGGTGGGAAGGGATGGGGGGGACGAATGGACAAGGGAGTCGCGTAGGGAGCGATCCCTGCGGAAAGCAGAAAGGGGGGGAGGGAAAGATGTGCTTGGTAGTGGGATCCCGTTGGAGGTGGCGGAAGTTACGGGGAATTATACATTGGACCTGGAGGCTGGTGGGGTGGTAGGTGAGGACAAGGGGAACCCTATCCCAAGTGAGGTGGCGGGTGGATGGGGTGAGGGCAGATGTGCGGGAAATGGGAGAGATGTGTTTGAGAGCAGAGTTGATGGTGGAAGAAGTTGTTTAAAAACGGAAGACATCTCCTTCGTCCTGGAATGAAAAGCCTCATCCTGAGAGCAGATGCGGCGGAGAAGGAGGAATTGCGAGAAGGGGAGTTTGCAAGAGACAGGGTGGGAAGAGGAATAGTCCAGGTAGCTGTGAGAGTCTGTAGGCTTATAGTAGATATCAGTAGATAGGCTGTCTCCAAAGATGGAGACAGAAAGATCAAGAAAGGGGAGGGAGGTGTCGGAAATGGACCAGGTAAATTTGAGGGCAGGGTGAAAGTTGGAGGCAAAGTTAATGAAATCAAAGAGCTCAGCATGTGTGCAGGAGGCATCGCCCATGCAGTCATCGATGTATTGAAGGAAAAGAGTGGGACGGATACCTGTATAGACTTGGAACATGGACTGTTCCACAAAGCCAACAAAAATGCAGGCATAACTGGGACCCATAGTTCCCACACCCCACACTTCCCGTTTCTACCTCCAACCCAAGATCCACAAACCTGCCTGTCCAGGTAGACCCATTGTCTCAGCTTGCTCCTGCCCCACCGAACTCATTTCTGCATACCTTGACACTGTCTTATCCCCCCTTGTTCAATCTCTTCCCACCTATGTTCGTGACACTTCTCATGCTTTGAATTTTTTCATTGATTTTAAGTTCCCTGGCCCCCACCGCCTTATTTTCACTATGGATGTCCAGTCCCTATATACCTCCATCCCCCACCAGGAAGGTCTCAAAGCTCTTCGCTTCTTTTTGGATTCCAGACCTAACCAATTCCCCTCTACCACAACTCTCCTCCGTCTAGCAGAATTCGTTCTTACTCTCAATAATTTCTCCTTTGGCTCCTCCCATTTCCTCCAAACCAAGGGTGTAGCCATGGGCACCCGCATGGGTCCCAGTTATGCCTGCATTTTTGTTGGCTTTGTGGAACAGTCCATGTTCCAAGTCTATACAGGTATCCGTCCCACTCTTCTCCTTCGCTACATCGATGACTGCATGGGCGATGCCTCCTGCACACATGCTGAGCTCGCTGACTTCATTAACTTTGCCTCCAACTTTCACCCTGCCCTCAAATTTACCTGGTCCATTTCTGACATCTCCCTCCCCTTTCTTGATCTTTCTGTCTCCATCTTTGGAGACGGCTTATCTACTGATATCTACTATAAACCTACAGACTCTCACAGCTACCTGGACTATTCCTCTTCCCACCCTGTCTCTTGCAAAAATGCTATCCCCTTCTCACAATTCCTCCGTCTCCACTGCATCTGCTCTCAGGATGAGGCTTTTCATTCCAGGATGAAGGAGATGTCTTCCTTTTTTAAAGAAAGGGGCTTCCCTTCTTCCACCATCAACTCTGCTCTCAAACACATCTCTCCCATTTCTCGCACATCTGCCCTCACCCCATCCGCCCACCACCCCACTTGGGATAGGGTTCCCCTTGTCCTCATCTACCACCCCACCAGCCTCCAGGTCCAATGTATAATTCTCCGTAACTTCCACCACCTCCAATAGGGTCCTACTACCAAGCACATCTTTCCCTCCCCCACTCTTTCTGCTTTCCACAGGGATCGCTCCCTACGTGACTCCCTTGTCCACTCGTCCCCCCCATCCCTTCCCACCGATCTCCCTCCTGGCACTTACCCTTGTAAGCGGAACAAGTGCTACACTTGCCCTTGCACTTCCTCCCTCACCACCATTCAGGGCCCCAGACAGTCCTTCCAGGTGAGGCGACACTTCACCTGTGAGTCGGCTGGTGTGGTATACTGCATCCGGTGCTCCCGGTGTGGCCTTTATATTGGTGAGACCCGACGCAGACTGGGAGACCGTTTCGCTGAACACCTATGCTCGGTCCACCAGAGAAAGCAGGATCTCCCAGTGACCACACATTTTAATTCCACGTCCCATTCCCATTCTGATATGTCTATCCATGGCCTCCTCTACTGTCAAAATGAATCCAAACTCAAGTTGGAGGAACAACACCTTATATACCGGCTGGGTAGCCTCCAACCTGATGGCATGAACATTGACTTCTCTAACTTCCGTTAATGCCCCTTCTCCCCTTCTTACCCCACCCCTGATATATTTAGTTGTTTGCCTGTTCTCCATCTCCCTTTGGTGCTCCCCCCCCCCCTTTCCTTCTCCTGAGGCCTCCCGTCCCATGATCCTTTCCCTTCTCCAGCTCTTTATCACTTTCGCCAATCACCTTTCCAGCTCTTAGCTTCATCCCACCCCCTCCGGTCTTCTCCTATCATTTCGCATTTCCCCCTCCACCCACTACTTTCAAATCTCTTACTATCTTTCCTTTTAGTTAGTCCTGACGAAGGGTCTCGGCCCGAAACGTCGACAGTGCTTCTCCTTATAGATGCTGCCTGGCCTGCTGTGTTCCACCAGCATTTTGTGTGTGATGCTTTGAGAGATTTAGGTTAGTAAGCAATCTCACTCAGGCTTCAAAAGAGCATCAAGTAAGCACACTGATATACTGCATGGGGGACAAAGCAGATGACATTATGGGTGGATTAGGATGCCCAGAAAAAAGAGTACAAAACAGTGCAGAACAAATTCAAAGAGTATTTCAGAGGAAAGCAATGTGTGATATATGAGAGGCCAAAGTTCACTCCAGAAAACAGGAGCCAGATGAAAGGATAAATGGCTTCATCATAACATTGTGTATCCTGTCAGGCAGCGGTGCATATGGGAATCTGAGAGAGGAGCTCCTTAGAGACAGGATTGTTGTCAGGCTACTAGACACCATATTGTCAGAGAGACTTCAGTTGCAGGTAAATTTCAGACTAGTGAAAACCATTACTCTGGTTAGGCAGAGTGAGAATTTGTGTCAGCAACAGGCAGAAATCAGACACATAAATAACACTGAAGCAAAGCTAGAAGCTGTACAGAAATAAAAATACAAACAAGGTGCAGGCAGAAAGACTACAGAAAGAGGAGAAATTAGAGCTCAGCTCAAACAAAACAGACAAGCAAAACAAAGAGCAGGTAAAATGTCCAGCTGCAGGAGATGCAGCAAGACTCCATTCCACGACAAAGAGTTCTGTCCAGCAAAAGAAGGGAATGCCACCAATGCAATAGAGTTGGCCTTTATAAAAGCTAGTGTCCCTCAGAAACAGCTCTTCAGGAGTCAAGGAAGACCATGATCCAGGCAAAGAGAGAGCTTTCCTCGGGGCTCTAGATTCAAATAGACAAGGCCGGTGTACTAAGGTTCAGTTGCAAAATGACATTCAAAATGGACACTGGGGCAGATGTCACAGTCATCTCTGAATGTCTGTTCACCAAACTGGTGAAGGAAACAGACATTAAGCTAAACACAACAAAGAAAGTGCTCATTGGGTCAGGAAAACATAAGCTCAGTGTGAAATGAATGTTTACGACTTCCATCCGTAAAAATGAGGAACAGTTCAAAGAGGATGTCTACGTTGTTCAGAATCTCTTCTCACCTCTACTAGGATGACACACCATCAAGAAGCTGAACCTCATTGCAAAGTTGGATTTGCTAAATAATGTTCAGTGGCAGGAGAACTACCCGGAGTTGTTCATAAGCCTTGAGATACTGAAAGAAGAGTACCTTATCCAACTGAGGCCAGGAATGATACTGTACTCCTTACCACAGCGAGGCATATACCAGTCCCATTGATGAACAAAGTCAAAGCTGAACTTAAGTGAATGGAGACCCTTGATATCATATCTAGAGTGAATGGACCTACTCATTAGTGTGAGGGCATTGTTCCTGTTCCTAAGCCAGTTAGCACAGTGAGGATTTGTGTTGATCTAACAAATTGAATAATGTAGAAATGCAGGAGAATTTTATTCTGCACACGTTGGGTATGCTGGGTGGAGCAAAGTTCGTCACCAAACTAGATGCAAACTCAGCGCTCTGGCACATTTATTTAGCTCCTGAGTAACAGAAGCTCACAAACTTTATCACACCAATATGGACACTCCCTTCTTGCATCTCATCAGTCCCTAAACTCTTTCAGATGAGGTTAAACTACATTTTGGAGGGACTGGAGGGAGTCGTCTTCCATATGGGCGATATAGGCATCATCAGAGGCTCAAGTAAGGAACATGACAAAAGAATGGAAGCTGCCTTGGAGAAACTGAAACAGGCTGGAATCACCCTAAACAAAAAAGAAATGCAAATTTGCAAAGTTGTAAGTGAAGTTCTTAGGCCACCAACTGACCTCAGAGGGTGTAACCAGATTCAGACAATCAGGCAGGAATTCAGAACATGGAACAACCTATGGCTATCAGAGATCCACAGCTTCCTTGGCATGGTAAACCAGCTCTGAGATTTCTTTCCAGATTTGGCAGAGAAAACAAAGCCATGATGTGACCTCCTCTTTAGAGAAATGTTGGATCTGGGACAGGTCACAGGAGAAGTCATTCTCATCACTTAAAGTGGAGTGTATCTCTCTGCCAACATTAGCGGACTTTGATCTGAACAAAGCAACCAAGGTGTCAGCAGGTACCTCTTCCTTTGGCCTGGGGGAGTGCTCGTGCAATACTGCAGTGGTGTGTGGAAACCTGTGATATATGCCTCAAGAGCTCTGACTCCTACTGAACAGCATCATGCACAAATCAAAAAGGAGATGCTGGCCCTCTTGTGGGCTTGTGAACACTTCAGCTGCTATTTGAAACAGACCACAGCCTCATCAGCTTCATCAGCTCAAAGCACTTGGATGACTTACCTCCACATCTGCAAAGATTCAGAATGAGGCTTATGCAATACTGTTATGACATCAAACATTACCCTGGTAAATCCTTCACAACGTCAGACACTCTGCCAAAGATGCCATGCAAAAGTGAGTGGATAGAAGCTGACTCTGTCCTCATGGAAGATGCTAACATCTACTAAGCTCAGGTATGTGAAAGCTTTCCTGCATCAGAATCAGAATCAGGTTTATTATCACTGATATGTGACGTGAAATTGGTTAACTTGGCAGCAGCAGTTCAATGCAATATATAATATAGAAGAAAAATAAATTAATAATAGTAGTAATAAATAAATAAGTAAATCAATTACAGTAAATGTGTATTGAATAGATTAAAAATCATGCAAAAAACAGAAATAATATATATTAAAAAAGTGAGGTCGTGTTCACAGGTTCAATGTCCATTTAGGAATCGGATGACAGAGGGGAAGAAGCTGTTCCTGAATCGCTGAGTGTGTGCCTTCAGGCTTCTGTATCTCCTACCTGATGGTAACAGTGAGAAAACGGCATGCCCTGGGCACTGAAGGTCCTTAATAATAGACGCTACCTTTCTGAGACACTGCTCCTTAAAGGTGTCCTGGGTACTTTGTAGGCTAGTACCTAAGGTGAGCAGGCTAAATTTACAACCCTCTGCAGCTTCTTTCAGTCCTGTGAAGAGGCCCCCCATACCTGACAGTGACGTAGCCTATATGTACATCTATAGAAGTTTTAGAGTGTATTTGTTGACATACCAAATCTCTTCAAACTCCTTATGAAGTATAGTCTCTGTCTTGCCTTCTTTATAACTGCATCAATATGTAGGGAGCAGGTTAGGTCCTCAGAGATCTTGACACCCAGGAACCTGAAGCTGCCCACTCTCCCCACTTCTGATCCCTCTATGAGGATTGGTATGTGCTCCTTCGTCTTACCCTTCCTGAAGTCCATAATCAGCTCTTTCTGATGTTGAGTGCTAGGTTGTTGCTGTGATACCACTCCACTTATTTGGCATATCTCACTCCTGTATGCCCTCTCAACACCACCTGAGATTCTACCAACAATGGTTGTATCATCAGCAAATTTACTGATGGTATTTGAGCTATGCCTAGCCACACAGTCATGGGTATAGAGAGAATAGAGCAGTGGGCTAAGCACACACCCCTGAGGTGCACCAGTGTTGATCATCAGTGAGGAGGAGATATTATCACCAAACCGCACAGATTGTGGTCTTTCGGTTAGGAAGTCGAGGATCCAATTGAAGAAGGAGATACAAAGGTCCAGGTTCTGTAACTTCTCAATCAGGATTGTGGGAATGATGGTTTTAAATGCAGAGCTATAGTCGATTAATAGCATCCTGACATAAGTGTTTGTGTTGTCTAGGTGGTCTAAAGCCATGTGAAGAGCCAATGAGATTGCATCTGCCATTGACCTATTGCGGCGATAAGGAAATTGCAGTGGGTCCAGGTCCTTGCTGAGGCAGGAGTTCAGTCTAGTCATGACCAACCTCTCAAAGCATTTCACCACTGTCGATGTGAGTGCTACTGGGCGATAGTCATGAAGGCAGCTCAAATTCTTCTTCTTAGGCACTGGTATAATTGTTGCCTTTTTGAAGCAAGTGGGAACTTCCACCCGTAGCAGTGAGAGGTTGAAAATGTTCATAGAGTAAACCGGATGAAATTCATGCTGAGTTGAAAAAGGACCAAATCTGCAGCAAGGTCATGCAAGACTGTGGCCATAGATGGCCAGCTGTTCCAAAAACAGCTCGCCAACTCAGACCGTACTGGCTTGAGAGAGACACACTCACTATTCTTGATGGGTTGCTGCTTAAGGGCTCCAGACTCATCATTCCTGCTTCTATGCACTTCAAAGTTATCAGTCATATCCACTAAGGACATCAAGGCATTGAGAAATGTCACCTAAGAGGAAAGCAGTCCGTGTGGTGGCCTGGTATGAGCCCACAGCTGCCAGATTGTGTAAAGCAAATGTGTAGAAAACTGCACAAAGATCATACTGAGCCTCTCTGCCCCACAGAACTCCCAGACTTCCCACGGAAAATTGAAAGCACAGACATTCTTCAGCTGAAAAGAGGCAAAGATCTTCCCACTGTGGGTTACTACTCATGGAATGTTGAGGTGTCCAAGCTGTCCTCAGCATCCTCATCAGCATTTACACAGCACCTGGAAGCTGTATTCGCTCATCACAGAATAGCAGAGACACAGTCCACAATTCAAAGCCTTTGATAGAGACTATGAGTTCAAATACCAGACCAACAGTCCATAGTATCCACAAGCAACGGAGAAATGGAAAGAGCTGTGAAGTGCGCCTGACCACGCCAGCCACCAGCATTTAGACATTCAAACTCTCTGGCATCTGTATCGCTGCTGTGGCTCCTTTAAAGATTCAGGTCTGCCCCACTATTTGGCAGCATGCTTTAACACCAAGATTTTAATATTTATAGAGCGCCTGAACTGAGGTTTGAGGCTCGATTGTCAGCTCAACTTTGGATTCTCATCTAGCGACTAGTTTAGAACCCCGACAGTCTTGTTTCGATTTTAGTTTTGGACACTCCAACACTTTGGTCCTAGGCATCCTCACCTAGGTCACTCTTCACAGTATGATTTAAAAAAAAATTTTTTATTGAGTTTTCAAATGATTACAGAAAGAAAAAAAAATCTACCTTCCCCCCTCCCCCCTAACATCCCTATAGAAGAAAAGAAAAAGAAAAAGAAGAAAAAAGAAAGAAAGAAAGAATGCCTGGATATCGGAAGATCCCCACATGCTCCACGGAGTTCATAATAACTTTAGTATATTTTCTTTCCCCAAATAACCAATTATTTTATCTTTGGAGCACCTATATATTTAATCCTGTCTTTTGTAAATAAGAGCGCCAAATTTTCAAAAATGTTTCATATTTATCTCTTAAATTATAAGTAATTTTTTCAAGTGGAATACAGCTGGAAATTTCATTCTTCCAACGATCTATACTTAAGTATGAATCCGATTTTCAAGTAACTGCAATAGCCTTTTTGGCTACTGCCAGTGCAATTTTTATGAATTCTTTCTGATATTTATTCAATTTGGGTTTTGGTTTTATCCCTTCAATACCACCTAATAAAAATAATATTGGGTTATGCGGAAGTTGTGTTCCAATAATTTGTTCCAGTAAAACACTTAAATTTGTCCAAAAAGGTTGAATTTTAGAACAAGACCAAGTTGAATGTAAAAAAGTACCAATTTCTTGGTTAAATCGGAAACACTGATCAGATAAATTTGGGTTTAATTTATTTATTTTTTGTGGTGTAATATATAATTGAAGTAAAAAATTATACTGCACTAATCTTAACCGGACATTTATTGTATTTGTCATACTATCAAGACATAGTCTTGACCAACTTGTTTCTTCAATTTTAATATTCAAGCCAGTTTCCCATTTTTGTCTTGACTTATGGATTCCTTGTTTAATTGCCTGTTTTTGAATCAAACTATACATACAAGAAATAATTTTTTTAATTTTTCCTTTTTGAATTAAAGTTTCTATTTCATTAGATTTCAGCAATAACATTGTTTGACCCAATTTTTCTCTTAAATAAGCCCTTAATTGGAAGTAACAAAAAAGAGTGTTGTTTGATATTTTATATTTATTCTTTAATTGATCAAATGACATTAATATACCTCCTTCAAAACAATCTCCTATATATCTAATCCCTTTTTGAAACCAATTATATAAAAGTTGATTATCCATTGTAAAAGGAATAAGTCTATTTTGAATTAAAGATCTCTTTGCTAATAAAGAATTCCTTATTTCATCATCAACATTTATTTTATTATGCATCTCTGGCATCAAGACTGGACCCTCAGCTTAGAAGGGAAGGAGGGAAAAGAGGAGAGCAGTAGTGATAGGGGATTCGATAGTTAGGGGGACAGATAAGAGGTTCTGTGGAAGAGATCAAGAATCCCAGATGGTCTGTTGCCTCCCTGGTGCCAGGGTCGGTGATATCTCGGATCGAGTTCTCAGTATTCTCAAGAGGGAGGGTGAGCAGCCAGATGTCGTGGTCCATGTAGTGGATAGGAAGAAGGAAGAGGTCCGTGAAAGAGAATTTAGGGAGTTAGGTGCAAAGTTGAAGGACAGGACCTCCAGAGTTGCAATCTCAGGATTGCTACCCATGCCACGTGCTAGTGAGGCTAGAAATAGGAAGATAATGCAGCTACACTAGAAGATAATGCAGTAGGAAGCTACTGCACACTTCCTACTTCTAACATGTGAAGATAATGCAGTAGGAAGAATAATGCAGCCCGAAATGTTGGCTACTCTTTTCTCATGGATGCTGCCTGACCTGCTGAGTTCTTCCAGCATTGTGTACATATTCTGCGTGGCTAAGGATTTGGTGCAGGAGGGAGGGCTTCATGTTTCTGGACAATTGGGCCTTGTTCCAGGGAAGGTGGGACCTGTTCCGATGGGACAGGTTGCACCTGAACTGAAGGGGGACTAACATCCTTGCGGGAAGGTTTGCTAGTGCTGCTCTGGGGGGTTTAAACTAGATTTGCAGGGGGAGGGGAACCAGAGCATTAGAGCAGACAGTGAAGTGGAGGAGGATAAAGGTCATGCGAGAGCTGCAAGTATAGTGCATGGAGTAAAGCCAGATCTAACATATAGAGAGGCTTTGAGGAAAGAGAAACAGAATAATGGGTGTAAAGGTAGTAAGGTAGAAGGGCTAAAGTGCGTGTACTTCAATGCAAGAAGCATCATGAACAAAGGTGATGAACTGAGAGCTTGGGTACATACATGGAATTATGATGTAGTGGCCATTACAGAGACTTGGCTGGCACCAGGGCAGGAATGGATTTTCAGTATTCCTGGATTTCAGTGCTTTAAAAGGGATAGAGAGGGGGGGGGGGGGGAGGGAGGAGGGGTGGCATTACTGGTCAGGGATACTATTACAGCTGCAGAAAGGGTGGGTAATGTAGCAGGTTCCTCTTTTGAGTCAGTATGGGTGGAAGTCAGGAACAGGAAGGGAGCAGTTACTCTACTGGGGATATTCTATAGGCCCCCTGGTAGCAGCAGAGATACCAAAGAACAGATTGGGAGGCAGATTTTGGAAAGGTGCAGAAATAACAGGGCTGCTGTCATGGATGACTTTAACTTCCCTAAGACGGTAGTGTGATATTAATATGCAGCAGCCTCTCCGGACTCTGGATTGGGGATTGCCAAACGTTATGTGGATTTTTTAGTGTAGTCTGTTTTGTCATATGCTTTTGTGATATCATTCTGGAGGAACGTTGTCTCATTTTTTAACTGCATTGCATTTGTGGTTTCTAAATGACAATAAACTGAATCTGAATTGATTGGCACTTGATTAGTTCCAAGGGTTTAGATGGGGCAGAGTTTGTTAAGTGTGTCCAGGATGGATTCCTGTCACAGTATGTTGACAGGCCGACTAGGGGGAATGCCATACTAGATCTAGTATTAGGTAACGAACCGGGTCAGGTCACAGATCTCTCTGTGGGTGAGCATCTGGGGGACAGTGATCACCGCTCCCTGACCTTTAGCATTATCATGGAAAGGATAGAATCAGAGAGGACAGGAAAATTTTTAATTGGGAAAGGGCGAATTATGAGGCTATAAGGCTAGAACTTGCGGGTGTGAATTGGGATGATGTTTTTGCAGGGAAATGTACTATGGACATGTGGATGATGTTTAAGGATGTCTTGCAGGATGTTAGGGATAAATTTGTCCCAGTGAGGAAGATAAAGAATGGTAGGGTGAGGGAACCATGGGTGACAAGTGAGGTGGAGAATCTAGTCAGATGGAAGAAGGCAGCATACATGAGGTTTAGGAAGCAAGGATCAGATGGGTCTACTTAGGAATATAGGGTAACAAGAAAGGAGCTTAAGAAGGGGCTGAGGAAAGCAAGAAGGGGGCATGAGAAGGCTTTGGCGAGTAGGGTAAAGGAAAACCCCAAGGTATTCTTCAATTATGTGAAGAACAAAAGGCTGACAGGAGTGAAGATAGGACCGATTAGAGATAAAGGTGGGAAGATGTGCCTGGAGGCTGTGGAAGTGAGCGAGGTCCTCAATGAATACTTCTGTTCAGTATTCACCACTGAGAGGGAACTTGATGACGGTGAGGACAATATGAGTGAGGTTGATGTTCTGGAGCGTGTTGATATTAAGGGAGAAGAGGTGTTGGAGTTGTTAAAATACATCAGGACAGATAAGTCCCCAGGGCCCGACGGAATATTCCCCAGGCTGCTCCACGAAGTGGGGGAAGAGATTGCTGAGCCTCTGGCTAGGATCTTTATGTCCTTGTTGTCCACGGGAATGGTACCGGAGGTTTGGAGGGAGACGAATGTTGTCCCGTTGTTCAAAAAAGGTAGTAGGGATAGTCCGGGTAATTATAGACCAGTGAGCCTTACGTCTGTGGTGGGAAAGCTGTTGGAAAAGGTTATTAGAGACAATCTATGGGCATTTAGAGAATCATGGTCTGATCAGGGACAGACAGCATGGCTTTGTGAAGGGCAGATCGTGTCTAACAAGCCTGACAGAGTTCTTTGAGGAGGTGACCAGGCATATAGATGAGGGTAGTGCAGTGGATGTGACCTACATGGATTTTAGTAAGGCATTTGACAAGGTTCCACACGGTAGGCTTATTCAGAAAGTCAGAAGGCATGGGATTCAGGGAAGTTTGGCCAGGTGGATTCAGAATTGGCTTGCCTGCAGAAAGCAGAGGGTCGTGGTGGAGGGAGTACATTCGGATTGGAGGGTTGTGACTAGTGGTGTCCCACAAGGATCGGTTCTGGGACCTCTACTTTTCGTGATTTTTATTAACGACCTGGATGTGGGGGTAGAAGGGTGGGTTGGCAAGTTTGCAGGCGACACAAAGGTTGGTGGTGTTGTGGATAGTGTTGAGGATTGTCGAAGATTGCAGAGAGATATTGATAGGATGCAGAAGTGGGCTGAGAAGTGGCAGATGGAGAAGTGTGAGGTGGTACACTTTGGAAGGATAAATTCCAAGGCAGAGTACAAAGTAAATGGCAGGATACTTGGAAGTGTGGAGGAGCAGAGGGATCTGGGGGTACATGTCCACAGATCCCTGAAAGTTGCCTCACAGGTAGATAGGGTAGTTAAGAAAGCTTATGGAGTGTTCACTTTCATAAGTCGAGGGATAGAGTTTAAGTGTCGCGGGGTAATGATGCAGCTCTATAAAACTCTGGTTAGGACACACTTGGAGTACTGTGTCCAGTTCTGGTTGCCTCACTATAGGAAGGATGTGGAAGCATTGGAAAGGGTACAGAGGAGATTTACCAGGATGCTGCCTGGTTTAGAGAGTATGCATTATGATCAGAGATTAAGGGAGCTAGGGCTTTACTCTTTGGAGAGAAGGAGGATGATAGGAGACATGATAGCGGTATACAAGATATTCAGAGAAATAGATACAGTGGACAGCCAGCACCTCTTCCCCAGGGCACCACTGCTCAATACAAGAGGACATGGTTTAAGGTAAGGGGTGGGAAGTTCCAGGGGAATATTAGAGGAAGGTTTGTCACTCAGAGAGTGGTCGGTGCGTGGAATGCACTGCCTGAGTCAGTGGTGGAGGCAGATACACTAGTGAAATTTAAGAGACTACTAGACAGGTGTATGGAGGAATTTAAGATGGGGGGTTATATGGGAGGCAGGGTTTAAGGGTCAGCACAACATTGTGGGCCGAAAAGCCTGTACTGTGCTGTATTGTTCTATGTTCTATGTTCTAATATGTAACGTCCAATGAATCCAGGAATTTGCTAACTTTCAGAGAAAGTTTATCAGGAACTTCAGTTCAGTGCGGCTCTGCTGACAGCACTAACCAGGAGCCATGGGCCCTTTTATTTTGCCTACTGAAGTGGAGGCTGTTTTTGCAGAGCTCAAACAATGGTTCACAACATCTCCCATTTTGGTTTCACCTAACCCAGATCTTCCCTTCGTTATGGAGGTGGACACCTCAGACCTCAGAGTAGGTGCAGTGTTGTCTCAATGGACTCCTTTGGACAATAAACTGCATCCGTATGCACTCTTCTCCAGGCAGCTATTCCTGCAGAGGTGAACTATAACATCAGAAATAGAGAACTTCTCATGGCCAAGTTGGCTTTGGTGGAATGGCATCACTGGCTTGAGGGGCCAAGAACGCTTTTATTGCATGGACAGACCACAAGAACCTGGCTTATATTCAGGAAGCCAAACGACTGAATTCCAGGCAGACCAGGTGGCCTCTTTCATGTAATCACTTCAATTTCGTTCTGACCTATTGACCAGGGTCAAAGAATCAGTAACTGGATTGTTACATACCCCGTGAGTATCTTGTGACTGTCTTATGACCATGATGTAATTGAGTATCTGGTGAGCATGATGTAATGGTCTTGTGATGGTGGGGTGATGTAATTTCCCGTTGGTGTGAGGTCACATGATGTAATTTCCTGCCAGTGAGAGGTCATGTGATGGTCTGTTTCAACAGGTATAAAACGGGAAAGCCTTGCTGTGATGCAGGTCAGTTTGTGGTTTAATTCATCAGTGACTCCATTATGCCGCGTATTCGTCTCATGTCACAGTTTTGTTTAAAAGTGGAGTTTTATCTTAAGTCTCAAAGGTTATAGCCGGCAGTTTCGCCACAACGCTGCCAGTTTTAGTCCAATCGGAGAGTGAAGAATTTATCAAAGTACGGAAACCCGAAGGATTGTGTAAAGTTGGTGTCGTCGGCGGTAATATAGGGTCAACCTTATTGAATCCTCATTCAAAGAGATAGTAACCTGCATCCGAGATAATCCCTGCTATAAGAGCAGGAAGGATTGGGGAAGTGTTATTCACCACCGAAAAGGTCCGTTCCTTTAAGCTGTTTTTATTTCCTTTGTCATAAATCCTCAGGCAAGGCATATTTCGGCTGGGATCAGCAGTAACGTCACGTTGTCAAGGAATTTGTTACTTCAGGGAAGTCTCTCCTAATTGACTGTGTAAATCATTTGGACTTTCACATTTACCACTTTTAAGAACTGTGTTCGCATTTATCACTTTAAGAACTGTTCGAGTTGCTGTATGCAGTTAACTTCGGGTTAAGTTAGACGTTTGTTTACTTTTTATTTGTTGTTCAGTTGAGTTTAAATAAATGTTTCTTTGTTTATAAAATACCTATCTCAATTCTATATTCATTGTTGCCATACCATAACAGGATGCCTTGTCTTGTCTCATCAGTTCAATGACCCAAAAGAGAGGAGCAGCCTACCACCATTTTGCTCTAAGCCAAGGCGATAGCTCCAGTTGATTGGGGAATCAGCCCATTTGTTCGCAAGGCCCAGGAACAAGGGGGTGAATTCCCAAGAATAGTCCTTCAGGTTGTCTGTTCGTCCTAAGTTCCGTCAGATCTCAGGTACTTCAATAGGGACACACATCAAGAATGACCACTCACCTGGAGATGGACTGGACCCTCAAGTTCATTAAGTAAAGTTACTTGTGTAGAGAGAGAGAGGTCTGAGGTGCGTCTCTGGAACAAGAAGCCCCACACCCAACCTCAAGGGCTCCTTCACCCTCTACCTGTTCTGGAAAGCCCATGGGTGCAATCTCCACGGACTATGTTACAGGTCTTCCACCTTCCAAGTGGAAAACCATCATCATGGTAATTGTAGATCATTTTTTGAAGGCCTGCAAATTCATTGCCTTGGATAAACTACTATCTGTGGTAAAAATGGGCAAAGTTGTCCTGCACCAGGTCTTCAGGATCCATGGATTTCCAATGGACATTGTGTCAGATCGAGGTCCTCAATTCATGTCACATTTTTAGAAGGCATTCTGTAAGCTGATTGGAGAAATAGCGAGTCTTTTCTTTGGGTATCACCAGCAGTCCAATGGCTAGATGGAGCGAGTGAACCAGGATATGGAACAAACCCAAAGATAGCTGTTCTCGGGGAACTCTCAAGATGGAGCTCATGGTGTGAAGCTGAATTAGGCTTCGCTCCAATCCTTTTACTTCTTTTACTTACAATCACCCCCTAACTGACTTATTTATACTAAGGGGGTTGATATTTAATATATACTTTTTGACTTTTTGAGTTTTACTTTCAATCTGTTAAAATGACTGGGAGACCATGAGAATCTACAGAAACGAAAGCAACTAAAGAACCGTTACCTCTGGATGCAATCGGGAAACTTCTGGATGAGAGACCGGAGGGAAAACTTGGCCCAAAATTTTCCCTACTGGACAAAACTTTAAAGACGGTCAATGTAAGTCTTCAATTGCTTAAATCGAAACCCAACAACAACAAGCAAGACTTACAGCTCTCGATGAAGCTGCTTGTCAGAGGAATCGCAGAATTTAAACTTTGGAACAAAAGCTGTCTTCGACTTCTCTAGTTTTGGAACGCTACAAATCCAAAATTATTGATCTCGAAAATCGATCTTGAAGACAGAACCTGTGGATAATCGGGCTCCCGGAAGATGTCGAGAAGGGCAATCCTGTTGAATTTTTCTCTAAATTGTTAATGGATGTGTTCGGCTCAAAGGTTCTGGATACCCCTTCAGGGATTGACTGCGCGCACCGCATTTCTCACTTAAAACCAGTTCCAGGCGAAAGACCAAAGTCCTCCAGCTTCACTATGCTCATATTAAAGATCGTCTGATTCGAGCTGCCTGACAGAAGGACATGTCAACTTTCAAGAATTCAAATTTCGTATCATGGAAGATTTTAGTCCTGAAGTTTTGAGGGAAAGAGTGGCTTTTAAATTGGTGATGTCAGAATTCTTTCAGAAAGGCTTCAAACAAGCGCTGTTATTCCCAGCGCATTTGAGAGTTGTTTTTCCCAATAATTCTTACTGGCTGTTTAAATTTCCAGATGACGCCTAAAGATTTCTCGAGGAATATCATCTTTCTGCTACGAGCTGATTAATGTATTGTGGCGACCCACTTTCTGCGCAGGCTCACAAATAGCCAGCGTGCGGGGGGAGACTTTGGTAATGCCTCTCTGACGTCATTTCCATCCGGAGAGGGCAGGCGCTAGGGATTTAAATGCCAGCGCCGCGAAGTTTGAATAAACTAGTCTCAAAACGACTTACCGACTGCGTGTCGTTATTTCAGTGCTGTGTGTAGCACATCGCTACAGTATTGTATTTTTATTATCCATCTTTAATAGTTTTTTATTGTTTTTGCTCTTTTTTTAAGCTAACAATTAGCTTATAGATTTGGACCTTTCATAATTTGAAGATCCATGTGTGTTGAATGATAGTACAACTACATTTTACATGTCCAAGTAAACGTTTGTTTTTGGTCTCTTTCGAGACCTTTTTTATTATTATTCTTTTGATTTCAAAAGCTACTAATTAAATGTTTTAAGTTTGAATTTATTTTTGTTATAAATCTTTTATGCTGGAACATTCAGTCCTTTTTTAATTTCTTTTTTCAAGATGTTGTTTCTTCTTCCCATAAGACCTTAATTTCTTGGACACGCCACATCCATTTGGGCGTGTCTGTACAAGAGTGTTGGTGTCTTATATCGAAATATTAGTATAATGTTACCCTTTTTTATGCTCTAACGGTTTAGTTTTTTCTCTTTTAATCTTGTCTTTTTTATATTAATTCTACATTCTTCTTCTTGTTATAGTAACCCTTTGTTTTTGAATACGGCTGGTTTGTGTCTTTATTTTCATATTTTTTTGAGCCGCTGTCTTGAGAGATGGGGGTAAGATTAGTGTTAGTCTGCTTGCTGGCCCTTCTCTGGCTTCTTCTTGGGTTTTCGCGGGTGGGGGAGGCGGTTTCTCTTTTGCTTTTCACTTAGCTTTTCCTTCATGGGCTGACCTGAAACTACCAAAATGTCTGAAGTATCGTATCTTCCGGTTCCTCTTTGAACCTGCTCTCCTCTTCCGGATTCATGAGTTTACTTTCTGTTTAACCTTGTGCGTTTATTATGACAAACATTAGTAATATGGATAAGACTATTATTTTTGTCTCTTGGAATACAAATGGTCTAAACCATCTGATCAAATGAAAAAAAAAATTAAAGTATTCCTTAGAATGAATGCTAATATTATTTTTGCTCAAGAGACTCATGTGAGGAAAGAGGATAGTCAATGTTTTTTTTAGGTTTTGGAAAAACCAACAGTACCATTCAAATTCCCAAGCTAAAGTGAGAGGTGTTTCTATTTTTATAGGCTCTTCAACCTCTTTCATTCATTATGAAACAATTTCAGACCCACAAGGTAGATTTTTGCTCCTCACTGGTTTATTTTTTAACCAAAGAGTTGTTTTGGTTAATGTCTATGCCCCGAATATTGATTGTCCCGATTTTTTTAAGTGTTTACTCACTTCCCTTCCTAATTTAAATGAGTATATACTGATAATGGGTGGGGATTTTAATTGCTGTTTTAATCCCTCGATGGATAGATCTAAGTCTAACCAGGTTTTTCCAAATAAATTGGCCTCTCTTAATAACTCCTTTATGGTTGATTCTGGCATTTCTGAAATTTGGTGATTTCTACATCCTAAGGATAAAGACTTTTCATATTTCTCTCATGTTTATCATAATTACTCAAGAATTGACTATTTCTTTATTGATCATCGTTTACTTACAGCTGTTATTGACTGTAACTATGACTCTATTACTATCTCTGACCATGCACCTTTGAAACTATCTAATAAGACAACAGATTCATCCTCAAGCATTAAACCATGGCAGTTCAACTCTACTTTACTTCAGGATTCAGACTTTCTCAACTTTATTAGACAACAAATTGATGTGTTCCTTTCAACAAACTCTACAGAAGAGATTTCTAGTGGAATATTATGGGACACCTTTAAAGCATTTATCCGTGGACAAGTTATTTCAAACTCTGCTGGAGTCAGAAAACAAATTAACACTGAATGTGTTATGTTGGTTGATAAGCTTAAAGTAATTGATAAGACATACTCTGTGACTCCTAGTAAGGAGCTTTATAAAAAGAGAGTTGAACTTCAAATGGAGCACAGTTTGCTATTATCCTCTTCGACTGAAAATCAATTAATTAAAAGTAGGACTCAGTTTTATATACATGGGGATAAATCTGATAAATTATTTGCTGATCAATTGAAAACTGCTTCGGTTAAACGTCAGATCATTACGATCCGTAAATGTGATGGTATTCTGACAGTTGATCATAAAGAGATAAACAAAGTCTTTCAAGAATTTTATAACTCTTTATATCAATCAGAATTTTCTGATGATTCTTCCATAATGAATGAATTTTTAAGGAAACTGAATATCCTGAAATTAACAGCCAAGGATTGTGTATCATTAGATGCACCCATTACAGAAGCTGAAATAAGAGAAGCTATTTTTTCAATAAATTCAGCCCCTGCTCCAGATGGTTACACTACGGATTTTTAAAAATCTTTTTCTTCTATACTTTCTCCTGGGTTATGTAAAATTTTTAAGTATGTATTAACTGTAGGTAAATTACCACAATCTTTTTATGAAGCTTCCATTTCTCTAATACTTAAAAAAGCCAAAGACCCTATTGAATGTGCATCATATCAGCCTATATCTTTGCTGAATGTGGATTCCAAGGTTTTTACCAACATTTTGGCCACCAGATTGGAAAATATACTACCTCAAATCATTTCTGAGGACCAGACTGGATTTATTAAAAATCGTTATTCATCTTTTAACATTAGAAAATTAATTAATATAGCTTATACTCCTTCATCTAGAATCCCAGAATGTGTTATTTCCTTGGATGCTGAGAAAGTGTTTGACAGAGTTGAATGGCCATATTTATTTAGTATGCTTCAGTATTTTAATTTTAGCCCGACATTTATATCGTGGATTAAATTAATATATTATAAGCCTTTGGTCTCAGTTCTTACCAATAATCAAAGATCTCCCTTTTTTCAGTTGTTTCGTGGCACGAGGCAAGGCTGTCCTTTAAGTCCTCTACCATTTGACATTGCTTTGGAACCCATAGCCATTGCTATTCATGATTCACCTAACATTTTTGGTATTACCCGTGGGGAAGGGACATATAAGCTAGCATTATACGCCAATGATTTGTTACTATATATCTCTGACCCTGAGAGATCTGTTCCTGTTGTTTTATCTTTGCTTGCCCAGTTTAGTAGCTTTTCTAGCTATAAACTGAATCTTAATAAGAGTGAATTATTCCCATTAAATACGCAAGTTTCAATTTATAAACATCTACCATTTAAAGTAGTTACAGATAACTTTACTTATTTGGGTATTAAAATTACCAAGAAACATAAGGATTTATTCAAAGTTAATTTTTTACCTTTAATTAACCAGATTAAGTAACTCGTTACTAGATGGTCCCCATTGTCTTTGTCATTGGTTGGTCAAATCAATGCTATTAAGATGATAGTTTTACCTAAATTTTTATACTTATTTCAAGCATTACCAATTTTTATTCCTAAATCCTTCTTTGATATTATTGACTCTAAAATATCTTCTTATGTATGGCAGAATAAAAATCCTAGATTAAGTAAAAAATATTTACAAAAGTCTAAGAATGAAGGTGGTTTGGCTTTGCCAAATCTAAGGCTTTATTATTGGGCAGTTAATATCTGATATTTAATATTTTGGACACAGGACTTGGTGGTAATACAAAGCCCACAATGGGTAAATCTGGAGTGTAAATCAGTACAAAGTTTTTCATTGGTCTCTATTCTTTGCTTCCTTTTGTCTTCTCTAAACTGAATAAACAAATGACTACCCCTATAGTTAAATATACATTATGAATATGGTTTTAATTCTGTAAATTTTTTGGTTTGACTGAGTTCATTTTATCAAGCCCTATTATATCTAACTTACTTTTACAGCCCTTTGTTATGGACCAAGCCTTTGTGCTATGGAAAACGAGGGGTATAACATGTTTTCGTCACTTATTCTTAGATAATTGTTTCATGTCCTTTGAACAGCTGTCTAATAAATATAATTTGCCTAGAGCCCATTTCTTTAGATATTTACAAATTAGAAATTTTTTGAATAATATGTTACAGTCCTTTCCTAATTCATGCCCAGTTGACATTACGGAAAAAATTCTAGGTTTAAATTCCTATCAGAACAGTTTAATAGCCGTCATTTATAATATGATCATAAAAATACACACAGGGATGTCAGATAAAACTAAGAATGAATGGGAAAAAGAGCTTCAATTTCCCTTACCTACAGAGCAATGGGAAAATTTTTTACAGTTATTTAACCCCTCTTCTATTTGTGTCAAACATGCCCTAATACAATTCAAGGTGGTACATAGGGCCCATATGTCTAAGGACAAACTTGCTCGATTTTATTCCCATGTCAATCCAAATCTATGATAGATGCCATTCTGAAGTAGCCCCTGTGACCCACATGTTTTGGTCTTGCCCTTGCTTGCGAAAATACTGGAAAGATATTTTTGGTATCATTTCAACAGTTTTGAGTATTAATTTGCAACCTCATCCTATTACTGCAATTTTTGGCTTACCAATGGTGGATAACAGTTATTTATCCCTTTCAGCTTGGCGGATGATTGCATTTGCTACATTAATGGCAGGAAGATCCATTCTATTGAACTGGAAAGAAACTAATCCCCCAACTACATTTCAATGGTTTTCCCAAACTATACATTGTCTGAGTTTAGAAAAAATCAGAAGTGGCATTTTTGACCCTTCAGTCAAATTTGAAGAACCCTGAAGTCCATTTATTCAACATTTTCATATGAGTTAAACTGACCTTTCTCGATCCTTTCTCCTATCACCTTTAGTTATTTGGATAGAGGTGTGGAGTTATTGACACTACTGTGTAGACCTGATATAATAGCCCATGTTGGTTAGGTTAGTTGTTGTTAGTTTTTATTTGGTTTTTTTTTGTTTTTGTAAATACAATATGAATCTGGGAGGTTATTATATTTGTGTTATTAACTGTTTGTATTTGCATTCCAACCTTATTAGTTATGTACTCTCAACCTCTCTGTATTTGTTGTTTAATATGTTACGTACCCGTGAGACGTGACGGTGGTACCCTTGTCACGTGACTGGGGTTGAAGTTATACTGGACATGAGGTAATGGTGGAGTGATGTCATTTTCCCGCCAGTAGAGGTCATGTGACAGGTTTTTTCTACAGGGTATAAAAGGAAGACCCACCCTGTCAGGTGGGGCAGTTTGTGGCAGGATTTGCCAAAATGACTTCATATCACTGTGTGATTTAATGTGATGACGCAGTTTAGTTAAAAATGAAGTTTTATATAATGCCTAAAGTTTAAAAGGTCAGAGCCAACGCTTTCTTTGCTAAGGGCGAGTGAAGTTTGGAAAATGGAGATCGAGGAAAATCGATTTTTCGATGGATTGACTTCGACCTTGTGTGATCCTCATTCGGAAGGATTTCGTTTACTATTCTCATGATAGTCTCCGCTGGAAAAAGCGGGAGATTGAGAATATTGTGGAAGGAAGGTCAGTCACTTTAAGTTGTTATATTTAATAAAATTCGACGTGGGAGTTCGACGCTGGGAATCGAAGGACATCGACGTGGAAGAGAATTTAAATCGTTTTAAAAAGTCTCTCCTTTTAAAAGTACCGTGAGGTTTTGAACTGTCGGCATATCGTTTTAGAGAACTGAGTTCTTTTCAATACCGTTTTGAAGACTGTTTGGGACTGCAACGCTATTAAGGACTGTTTGAGCAGCTGAGCTCGGATCATTGTTTGGGTTTGTTTACATTTGAAGGGGGTTTGTTATCAGTGTTTAATAAACGTGTTATTTGTTATAAAAACCCTTCGTCTAACTCATCTATAATTATTGTTGCCTGAATACGTAACATAAATATGGGGGCTACGTCCGGAATTGAATTGTTCGAGTTTAATAAGCTTTTTGAATTTTGAATCGGTGTTTTGGTAACGGGGATTGCTCGATTTTTTTTTGTTTGATTGACTTGTGAGTGGTATTCGGCAACGATGAATATTGATGAGTTTCTGGATTCGCCAGACGCGGATTTGTTAGCGAAGGCGAAAAAAACTGAAGTCTCTGAAATTGCTAATCGGTTGCATCTTAAAGGGATTTTGCTAACTACATCAAAAGCTGTAATACATAGAAAAATCGCGTCTCACTATGTGGCTTCGGGTGCTTTTGAAGAATCGATTTTAGAATCGTTTCCAATAAGTAATCTGGAGATGCAGTTGCAAATTGAACAAATGAGGTTGGAACAAAGTAAAGCAGAGTTAGAGAGGTGTAAATTGGAATCTGAGCAGAAGAAAAGAGAATTTGAATATGCAATGGAGAATTTAAGGTCTGAGAATCAGTCTTCTGATTTTAGAAAACCGTTTGTTGCTAGCCAAGAAATTAAATTGGTCCCTCCATTTAGTGAAACAGAAGTGGAGAGATATTTTCAACATTTTGAAACTATTGCTCGGATGTCAGAGTGGCCGAAAGATAAATGGTCAGTGTTGTTACAGAGTGTGATTAAAGGCAAGGCACAACAGGTTTATACAGCTTTAACTGTTGCGCAAGCATTAGATTATGATATTGTGAAAGAAAATATTCTCAAAGCATACGAATTGGTCCCAGAAGCGTACAGGGAAAGATTCAGGAGTTTGAAAAAGTCTGTGGAAAAGACTTATGTGGAATTTGCCTATGATAAAGCTATGTGTTTTGAGAGATGGGTTTCTTCTAAAAATGTAAATGAGGACTATGATACATTGAGAGAGCTGATTTTGATGGAGGAATTTAAAAGAAGCATTCCTGTTGAAGTAAGGACCTACTTAAATGAGAGGGATACTGATAAATTGCAGGACTGTGCTAGATTAGCTGATGAGTATGTTTTAATCCATAAGAATAAATTTCCTCAGGGTAGAATTTTTAAGAGGAAAAATAATATGGAGACTCCAGGTAAATTAGAAATTAAATCAGAGGTTAATGAGAGAGGTAAGGAGGAAGGAAAACCTGTGAAGGAAAAACAGTTTGGTCTTATTTGTAACTATTGTAAGAAGCCTGGCCATGTAATAGCTAACTGTTTCAAATTGAAAAAGAAAGAGAAGGAAGCAGTTCCAGATGCTTGTGTGCAACATACTGAAGCACCTGTAAAGTTACAGGGTTTGGTAAACACAAATGAGGATTTGTTAGAGTTTGACAAAGTTAGAAAGGGATATGATCATTTTATAACTGAAGGGTTTGTATCCTTGAAAGAAGGATCTACTCTGGTGCCAATAAAAATTCTTAGGGATACTGGAGCTTCTCAATCATTGATGTTAGATAGTGTGTTGAAGTTTAATGAAGAGAGTGATACTGGTGAGGTAAATTACATAAGAGGTGTTGGAAGTGATTTTATGCCTGTACATTTACATGAAATAAATTTAAAGTCAGGGTTAGTTACAGGATTTGTTAAGGTAGGACTACAGCATAGCTTACCTGTGAAGGGTATTTCTTTATTGTTAGGTAATGACTTGGCAGGTGGACAAGTTTTTCCTGAAGTGCATTTGACAATGGAGTCAGAGGAACCAGAGGTGAATTCTAACACAGATTTTTCTTGTGTTGTGACTAGAGCTATGGCTAAAAAAATTGATGTGCAGAATGAGGTTGTTACTCATGACTGTTCAACTCAGGATTTGAGTTTTGAGGATGTGTCAGAGACTTTCTTACCTTCGTTGTTTGAACAAGATTCTGGGAGTAAGTCTGACTATGAAGATTTATCTCTGTCTCGGAAGGAGATGATAGCAGAGCAGAATAGAGATCCTGAGATTATAAAATTAAGGGAACAAGCTTTACTAGGTAGTGAAATTGAGAAGGTGTCAGTAGGATATTACTTGGAAAAAGGAGTGTTGATGAGGAAGTGGAGGTCGCCTACAATTCCTGCAAGTGAGGAATGGAATGTTGTTTATCAGGTAGTTGTTCCTAAAGTTTATCGGAATGAGATTTTGACTTTAGCTCATAGTGTGCCTTTAGGTGGACATCAAGGGGTAAGGAAAACTGTGGACAAGATTTTAAAACATTTTTACTGGCCTGGTTTAAGAAAAGATGTGGCGATGTTTTGTAAGACGTGCCATACTTGTCAAATTGTGGGTAAACCAAATCAGGTTACACCAGTAGCTCCATTACAACCTATTCCAGCATTTGGTGAACCGTTTTCTAAAGTTATTGTAGATTGTGTTGGTCCATTACCAAAGACAAAAACTGGTTATCAGTATTTGTTGACTATCATGTGTACTTCGTCTAGGTTTCCAGAGGCAGTACCACTTAGGAATATAAAAGCTAAAACTGTGACGAAGGCTCTTATAAAATTCTTTACTTATTTTGGATTGCCTAAGGAAATACAAACTGATCAAGGTAGTAATTTTATGTCTGGATTGTTTCAACAGATAGTTTATAAATTGGGAGCTAAGCAAATCACTTCGTCTGCATACCATCCAGAATCGCAAGGTGCTTTGGAGAGATTTCATTCTACTCTCAAGAATATGATTAGGACATATTGTGTGGAGAATGAAGGTGACTGGGATGAGAGTATAAACTTACTTTTATTTGCAGTAAGGGAATCGGTACAGGAATCTTTAGGTTTTAGTCCATTTGAACTTGTGTTTGGGCATAGAGTTAGAGGACCTTTAGCTTTATTGAAGGAACAGTGGATTAGTAAGGAAGTGCATACTAATTTGTTGGACTATGTTTTGAAATTTAAGGACAGGTTACATAAAGCTTGTAGTTTAGCTAAGGAAAATTTAAAGTTGGCTCAGGAGAAAATGAAAACTTGGTATGATAAGGAAGCTAGGATGAGGATGTTTAAGCCTGGAGATAAGGTGTTGGTTCTTTTCCCAGTGCAGACAAATCCTTTACAAGCTAGATTTCATGGACCTTATGAAATTGTGTCTAGAGTTAATGATGTGGATTATGTAATAAAAACTCCAGATCGTAGAAGGTCAACACAACTTTGCCACATAAATATGATTAAACCATATTTTGAGAAACAAGCTGATACTGTGACTGTTGTGGTTAGTGAGAATGAGTTTGATTTAACTGGGAACATGATAGATGATTCATCTGACTTTCATTCTAAATTTAACATTGTTTCTGTTAGGTTACCTAATTCAACTATTTTGGAAAATATGGATGAGAAATTAGCACATTTACAGCTGGAGCAGAAACAACAGATGAAGGAATTGATTTTTAAGTATAAGGATTTGTTTCCAGATGTTCCGAGAAGGACTACTATAGCTTCACATGATGTAGATGTTGGAAATGCCAAACCTATTAAACAACATCCATATAGGATGAACATGGAAAAATGTGAACTTGCTGAGAAAGAAATTGAATACATGTTAGAGAATGATATTATTAGACATTCTAACTCGAATTGGAGTTCGCCATGTGTTATGGTGCCAAAACCTGATGGTAGTATTAGGTTTTGTACGGACTATAGGAAGGTGAATGCTGTAACGAAGACAGATGCCTATCCAATTCCTAGAGTAGATGATTGTGTAGATAAGGTTGGAAAAGCAAAGTTCCTTACAAAGATTGATTTATTGAAAGGGTATTGGTGTGTTCCATTAACGGACAGAGGTAGAGAGATTTCTGCATTTGTAACTCCATCTGGGTTATATGAGTATAATGTTCTTCCATTTGGGATGAAGAATGCCCCAGGTACTTTCCAGAGGATGATTAATTCTGTGATTCAGGGATTGAAAGATACTGATGCTTATATTGATGATTTAGTGACAGGAAATGATACTTGGGAAGCACACATAATTGCGGTGGAGAAATTGTTTGAAAAGCTTTCAAAAGCTAACTTGACTATTAATTTAGCCAAGAGTGAATTTGGACATGCCACTGTGACTTACCTTGGTTATGTTGTAGGTCAAGGTAAGGTAGCTCCTGTTCAGGCAAAAGTTCAGGCAATTTTGGAAATTCCCACTCCGACGGGGAAAAAAACTCTCAGAAGGTTTTTGGGAATGGTAGGATATTATCGAAAATTTTGTAAGAATTTTGCTAATGTTGCCCTTCCATTAACTAACCTTCTGCAGAAGAATGTGAAGTTTGTGTGGACAGTGTTTTGTCAGGAAGCATTTGAAAAATTGAAAACAATGATATGTCAACAACCTGTGCTTAAGGCACCTGACTTTGAAAAACCTTTTTCATTAGCTGTAGATGCTAGTGATGAAGCTGCGGGAGCAGTATTGATGCAAAGGAATGAGGGTGATGAGGTTGATCATCCAGTAGCTTACTTTTCTAAGAAATTTAATAAGCATCAAAGAAACTATTCAACAATAGAGAAAGAATTGTTATCTCTTGTTTTAGCTTTGGAATATTTTGAGGTATATGTTGGTACAACTCAAAAACCACTTATTGTTTACACTGATCATAATCCGTTAGTTTTTCTGAGTAAGATGAAAAACAAAAACAGAAGATTGTTAAATTGGAGTTTGATGTTACAAGAGTACAATATTGTGATAACTCATATTAAAGGTAAAGATAATGTGGTTGCTGATTGTCTATCTCGATATTGAATGTACAATGTTTTTTTTTGGAGTGGTTTTTTTATTGTAACACTCCTACTGTATTGTATATTGTGTATGTTATATAATTTATACATTTGTTTTTTTTTGTAAGAAATTGTTAAAATTTTTGTTCTTGTCAGACCAAAAATGTTTTTTTTTTGGAGGGAGGTGTTACGTACCCGTGAGACGTGACGGTGGTACCCTTGTCACGTGACTGGGGTTGAAGTTATACTGGACATGAGGTAATGGTGGAGTGATGTCATTTTCCCGCCAGTAGAGGTCATGTGACAGGTTTTTTCTACAGGGTATAAAAGGAAGACCCACCCTGTCAGGTGGGGCAGTTCGTGGCAGGATTTGCCAAAATGACTTCATATCACTGTGTGATTTAATGTGATGACGCAGTTTAGTTAAAAATGAAGTTTTATATAATGCTTAAAGTTTAAAAGGTCAGAGCCAACGCTTTCTTTGCTAAGGGCGAGTGAAGTTTGGAAAATGGAGATCGAGGAAAATCGATTTTTCGATGGATTGACTTCGACCTTGTGTGATCCTCATTCGGAAGGATTTCGTTTACTATTCTCATGATAGTCTCCGCTGGAAAAAGCGGGAGATTGAGAATATTGTGGAAGGAAGGTCAGTCACTTTAAGTTGTTATATTTAATAAAATTCGACGTGGGAGTTCGACGCTGGGAATCGAAGGACATCGACGTGGAAGAGAATTTAAATCGTTTTAAAAAGTCTCTCCTTTTAAAAGTACCGTGAGGTTTTGAACTGTCGGCATATCGTTTTAGAGAACTGAGTTCTTTTCAATACCGTTTTGAAGACTGTTTGGGACTGCAACGCTATTAAGGACTGTTTGAGCAGCTGAGCTCAGATCATTGTTTGGGTTTGTTTACATTTGAAGGGGGTTTGTTATCAGTGTTTAATAAACATGTTATTTGTTATAAAAACCCTTCGTCTAACTCATCTATAATTATTGTTGCCTGAATACGTAACAAATAAAAAGATTTAAAAAGAAAAAAGTCTGGTCTCAGAAAAACCAGACAAGTGGTGCCACCATTTGATGTGGGCAGAGGTTGCCACAACAGTTTAAAGCATTCTGCACATGGGATGCCATTTTGGGTATTCTCCTCCACTCTTCCCTGAGCAGGAGCTGAGGTTGGGTTTCCTACAGCCAAAGATCTCATCCGATGCTGCAAAGAAAAATGGACTAGGGCAAAGGAAACTTTGTTGGTTTCTGCCTGGAAGGCGGAAATAAAGGAAATAAAGGCAAGAGAAGATCAGGATGAGTTTTGAAGGCTGGGCAACAGGTCTGACTGTGGACTCAAAATTTGCATCTCCAGGTGACGTCTAGGAAGTTGGCACCTAAGTTCATTGGACCTTTCCCGTGCAGCTCCCCAAGATCCTCATGATCAATCGCATCTTCCACAGTTCCAAATTAAAACCTGTAAACACAAGTCCGTCAGCTCCACCACCATCAGTCCCATCACCACCAAAGCTTGTTGATGAGAAACAGGTCTTCACCGTAAAAAGAATTCTAGATTCCTGAACTGTTTAGGCTGTTTGGTAATTCCTCGTGGATTGAGAATGATTGGGAGCCAAGGAATGGCGCTGGTCTCTGGAAAGGGAAATATTGGATCCCACGCTTATCCATGAACACCATCATCGTCTCTCCGAGCAGGCAGGATTGTCAGGAGTCAGTCATAGGAGAGAAAGCTTGGAGACAGTCAAAAGGGAGGACAGGCAGATGATAGAGAAGGGACACGTTCAGACCGGTGTGTCTATTTTAACGCAAGGAGTATTATGAACAAAGTGGATGAGCTTAGAACGTGGATCAGCACTTGGAGCTATGATGCTGCGGCCAGTACAGAGACTTGGTTGGCTCAGGGGCAGGAATGGTTACTTTGAGTACCAGGCTTTAGATGTTTCAGAAAGGGCAGGGAGGGAGGCAAAAGAGGTGGGGGCATGGCACTGCTGATCAGAGATATAGTCACAGCTGCAGAAAAGGAGGAAGACATGGAGGGATTGTCTACAGAGTCTCTGTGGGTGGAAGTTAGCAACAAGAAGGGGTCAGTAACTCTACTGGGTGTTTTTTATAGACCACCCAATAGTAACAGGGACACCGAGGAGCAGATAGGGAGACAGATTCTGGAAAGGAGTAATAATAACAAGGTTGTCGTAGTGGGAGATTTTAAATTTCCAAATATTGATTGGTATCTCCCTAGAGCAAGGAGTTTAGATTGGGTGGAGTTTCTTAGGTGTGTTTAGGAAGGTTTCTTGACACAATATGTAGACAAGAGGAGAGACTGTACTTGATCTGGTATTGGGAAAAGAACCTGGTCAGGTGTCAGATCTCTCAGTGAGAGAAGATTTTGGAGATAGTGATCACAATTCTATCTCCTTTAGCATAGCATTAGAGAGGGATAGGAACAGACAAGTTAGGAAAGCGTTTAATTGGAGTAAGGGGAAATATGAGGCTATCAGGCAGGAACTTGGAAGCATAAATTGGGAACAGATCTTCTGAGGGAAATGTAAGGAAGATATGTGACAAATGTTCAGGGGATATTTGCGTGGTGTTTTACATAGCTACTTTCCAATGAGACAGGGAAAGGATGGTAGGGTACAGGAACCGTGGTGTACAAAGGTTGTTGAAAATCCAGTCAAGAAGAAAAGAAAAGCTTACAAGAAGTTCAAAAAACTAGAAAATGATAGAGATCTAGAAGATTATAAGGCTAGCAGGAAGGAGCTTAAGATTGAAATTCGGAGAGCCAGAAGGGGCCATGAAAAGGCCTTGGCGGACAGGATTTGGGAAAACCCCATGGCATTCTACAAGTATGTGAAGAGCAAGAGGATAAGACGTGAGAGAATAGCACCAATCAAGTGTGACAGTGGAAAAGTGTGTATGGAACCGGAGGAGATAGCTGAAGTACTTAATGAATACTTTGCTTCAGTATTCACTACAGAAAAGGATCTTGGTGATTGTAAGGATGACTTACAGTGGACTGAAAAGCTTGGGAATGTAAATATTAAGAAAGAAGATGTGCTGGAGCTTTTGGAAAGCATCAAGTTGAATAAGTCATTGGGACTGGACGAGATGTACCCCAGGCTACTGTGGGAAGCGAGGGAGGAGATTTCTGAGCCTCTTGAGATGATCTTTGCATCATCAACAGGGATGGGAGAAGTTCTGGAAGAATTGGAGGTTTATGGATGTTGTTTCCTTATTCAAGGAAGGGAGTAGAGGTAGCCCAGGAAATTATAGACCAGTGAGTCTTACTTCAGTAGTTGGTATGTTGATGGAGAAGATCCTGAGAGGCAGGATTTATGAGCATTTGGAGAGGCATAATATGATTAGGAATAGTCAGCATGGCTTTGTGAAAGTCAGGTTGTGCCTCACGAGCCTGATTGAATTTGTTGAGGATGTGACTAAACACATTGATGAAAGAAGAGCAGTAGATGTAGTGTATATGGATTTCAGCAAGGCATTTGATAAGGTACCCCATGCAAGGCTTATTGAGAAAGTAAGGAGGCATGAGAAAGTAAGGGGACCTTGCTTAGTGGATCCAGAACTGGCTTGCCCACAGAAGGCAAAGAGTGGTTGTAGACGGGTCATATTCTACATGGAAGTCGGTGACCAGTGGTGTGCCTCAGGGATCTGTTCTGGGACCCCTGCTTTTCGTGATTTTTATAAATGACCATGATGAGGAAATGGAGGGATGGGTTAGTAAGTTTGGTGATGACACAAAGGTTGGAGGTGTTGTGGATAGTGTGGAGGGCTGTCAGAGGTTACAATGGGACATTAATAGGATGTAAAACTGGGCTGAGAGGTGGGAGATGGAGTTCAACCCAGGTAAGTATGAAGTGGTTCATTTTGGTAGGTCAAGTATGATGGCAGAATATAGCATTAATGGTAAGACTCTTGGCAGTGTGGAGGATCACAAGGGTCCGAGTCCATAGGACACTCAAAACTGCTATGCAGGTTGACTCTGTGGTTAAGAAGGCATAAGGTGTACGGGCCTTCATCAATCTTGGGACTGAGTTTAAGAGCCGAGAGGTAATGTTGCAGCTATATAGGACCCTGGTCAGACCTCACTTGGAGTACTGTGCTCAGTTCTGGTCGCCTCACTACAGGAAGGATGTGGAAACTATAGAAAGGGTGGAGAGGAGATTTACAAGGATTCTGACTGGATTGGGGAGCATGCCTTATGAGAATAGGTTGAGTGAACTCGACCTCTTTTCCTTGGAGCAACGGAGGACGAGAGGTGACCTGATAGGGAATGGGCTGCCGGTGGAGGCGGATGTGATAGGGTCTTTTAAGAGACTTTTGGATAGGTACATGGAGCTTAGAAAAATAGAGGGCTGTGGGTAACCCTAGGTGATTTCTAAGGTTAGGACATGTTCGGTACAGCATTGTGGGCCGAAGGGCCTGTACTGTGCTGTAGGTTTTCTATGTTTCTATGTTCTATGAGAGGGTTTCCCGTTACAACACACACCTGACCATGCCAGCCTCCGGGGTTTGGATTCTCTAACTCTCCAGAATATGGAATATGAATATGGATAGCTGGTCCACCCTGCTAATTGGTGTCCATGTTTGGTGGAAAGCTTTTAATACTTAAAGAGCACATGAACTAATTGTTAGCTCCACTTCAGATCCTCATCTAGCTTGTAGTTTAGAACCCTGTCTTTGTTTCAGTCTCATATTGTGTCTCGCTCAGATCTAGTCTCTTGTGCTTCAGCACCTGGGTCCTACGAATCCTCGCCTAGGTCTCTCGCTACAGTTACGAATCTCCGACTGAAGGCAAAAGACCCCTACAAAGCGCTGCCAGACCCCTTCTCCACACCTCTTGTGAATGGCATCCGAGCACAAACCTGCCTATTCTTCCTTCCCTTCTCCAACCTCACTTACTGGACTTAGACAAAATGAGAAACTTTGAGACAACACAGTGTGAGAAAATGAAGAGCAAACATGATTTTAGACACAGAGCAAAACCTTTGTCACGGCTCAGAAGTGGTGAAGCTGGTTGGGGTTCAGACCAACTCACCAAAGGATCAATAATCTAGTGGCATGCCTTCTGTAAAGAAAAATAATTTTAGAATGTATATTGTATACACATCTCTGCCATTAAATGCCCCTATTGATCGTTTGTGATCAGAACATCAGAAGGTGAAATCAGATGGAACAGGCATGTGGTTGTGTGCCTTCAAAGTCCATGAAAGTAGAGAAAGAAATGGAGTGGGCTGATCCTTATGATGGGAACCATTTACCTGAGGTGAATGCACCTGTTCAACAACCCCCATCCACTCCAACACTTCCAGGAACCCATACCAGATTGGATTGTTTGTCTGTCCCACCACAGAGAGATACTCCATAGCCTAATCGTTTTGGGCAAGTGACTAAAGAGGAAGACTAACCCTCTCCCTTTGCCAGAGCTCAGGTTTTCTACTCTGACCTCCATTAGGTTTAAAGTGTTTTTTTAAAAAGGCAAACTAACGTTGAAAACATCTCACCAAATGAGACTTTTTAAACTAAATGGAGGAAAACAGAAAAATTATCATAATTTTTTGCAATTATTTGTTATACAAGGAGAATGGCAGACTATTAAAACAAAGAGAATAACAGTTAGAATGTTCGTAATACTTCTGTATGTTTAAGCAAAAAGCATACCTGTTAGGAGTAAATTGAACTGAATTGCACAATTTCACTGACTATAATTTCAAGACAGTTCTATGGACAAGAAGTACAAACTTAGTTTTTCTTGTTTTTCTAGAAGGGGAGATGTGGTGGTAGTTAATAGTGTTATTCTGCCAACACAGATGCCTTGTGCAGGAAGGCACAGAGTCGAATGTACTTCCTAAGAAGGTTGGCATCATTCAATGTCTGTAGTGAGATGCTGAAGATGTTCTATAGGTCAGTTGTGGAGAGCGCCCTCTTCTTTGTGGTGGCGTGTTGGGGAGGAAGCATTAAGAAGAGGGACGCCTCACGTCTTAATAAGCTAGTAAGGAAGGCGGGCTCTGTCGTGGGCAAAGTACTGGAGAGTTTAACATCGGTAGCTGAGCGAAGGGCGCTGAGTAGGCTACGGTCAATTATGGATAACTCTGAACATCCTCTACATAGCACCATCCAGAGACAGAGAAGCAGTTTCAGCGACAGGTTACTATCAATGCAATGCTCCTCAGACAGGATGAAGAGGTCAATACTCCCCAATGCCATTAGGCTTTACAATTCTACCGCCAGGACTTAAGAACTTTTTAAAGCTATTATTAATGCTTTTTGAGATGGTGATTTAGATGCATATCATATTTTTTTTACTGAGTTAAGTATTGTATGTAATTAGTTTTGCTACAACAAGTGTATGGGACATTGGAAAAAAAGTTGAATTTCCCCATGGGGATGAATAAAGTATCTATCTATCTATCTATCTATTCCTGTGCCATATATAACCATATAACAATTACAGCACGGAAACAGGCCATCTCGGCCCTTCTAGTCCATGCCGAACGCTTACTTTCACCTAATCCCACTGACCTGCACTCAGCCCATAACCCTCCATTCCTTTCCTGTCCATATACCTATCCAATTTTGCTTTAAATGTCAATACTGAACCTGCCTCTATCACTTCTACTGGAAGCTCATTCCACACAGCTACCACTCTCTGAGTAAAGAAATTCCCACTCATGTTACCCTTAAACTTTTGCCCCCTAAGTCTCAATTCAAGTCCTCTTGTTTGAATCTCCCCTACTCTCAATGGAAAAACTCTACTATCTATCCCCCTCATAATTTTAAATACCTCTATCAAGTCCCCCCTCAATCTTCTACGCTCCAAAGAATAAACACCTAACTTGTTCAACCTTTCTCTATAACTTAAGTGCTGAAACCCAGGTAACATTCTAGTAAATCTTCTCTGTACTCCCTCTATTTTCTTGACATCTTTCCTATAATTCGGTGACCAGAACTGTACACAATACTCCAAATTTGGCCTTACCAATGCCCTGTACAATTTTAACATTACATCCCAACTCCTATACTCAATGCTCCGATTTATAAAGGTCAGCATACCAAAAGCTTTCTTCACCACCCTAGCCACATGAGATTCCACCTTCAGGGAACTATGCACCATTATTCCTAGATCACTCTGTTCTCTGTTCTGCCACTCCCTCATACTGTACAAGCAGGTTTATCAATAAAGTTCAGTTGAGTACCTGCATGCTGGCATCCTGCTGTACTCTGTACGCTCCGTCAACATGGATCACAACAAGATGCATTTTTTTTCTACAGAAAGGAATACTTACTCATTGAAGGAATATTTCAGCTTGCTGCTTGCACAGAGTAAGTCCACTACATGCGATATAGCAATTACGGTTTTTAAAAAGGGCAGCACAGTGGTGTACTGAGTAGCGTAATGCTAAAATAGTGCAAGTGACTGGGCTTCAATTCTGATACGAACTTTAAGAAGTTCGCACATTCTTCCCGATGGTTTCCTCTGGGTGCTCCAGTTTCCTCCCACATATGGGTTAGGATTGGTGAGGTGTTGGACATATAGCAACGCCTGCAAGTCCCTCCAGTACATCACAAAAACAAAGATGCTAATAACGCATTTCATTGTTTCATTCGGTGTACTGTGCATGTGACAAATAAAGCATTTTATTTTTCAGCTTGCTCCTACAGATCAGCAATACAATCCCTCCCTCGTACCTTCCATCTCATTTCCTTCATGGAGAATTTCTCTGATTCATTCATGTTTCTGTGTGTGAAAATGTACAATAGTGTCAGGAGCACTTCTTCCACTCCATCAACAAGATTCTGAAGAGTCCATATTAAGACGGCACCCATCATTAAGGAACTGGGCCATATTGGGTATGACCTTTCTCACTTTCAGCATAACACAACACACAACACCCCTGCTTCTCATTGCTACCAACAGAAAGGAGGAACAAGAGAATGAAGACACACACCCAACGGCTCAGGAATGTTATTGACTGTTTATTTTCTGCGGCGGGGACATCAGTGATTGCTATAGACTGTTTATTTTCTGTGTGTGAGAGGTTGGGGATTGTTAATTACACTGTTTATTTTCTGTGTGTGAGTGGATCGGGGATTGTTATTGAAACTGTTTATTTTCTGAGGGTGAGTGGATCGAGGATTGTTAATGACAATGTTTATTTTCTGTGGGTGAGGGGTCTGGGATTGTTATTGACAATGTTTATTTTCTATGGGTGAGGGGATCGGGGATTGTTATTGACACTGTTTATTTTCTGTGGGTGAGAGGATCGGGGATTGTTATTGACACTGTTTATTTTCTGTGGGTGAGGGATCGGGGATTGTTATTGACACTGTTTATTTTCTGTGGGTGAGGGGATCGGGGATTGTTATTGACACTGTTTATTTTCTGTGGGTGATGGGATAGGGGATTGATATTGACACTGTTTATTTTCTGTGTCTGAGGGGATCAGGGATTGATATTGACACTGTTTATTTTCTGTGGGTGAGGGGATCGGGGATTGTTATTGACACTGTTTATTTTCTGTGGGTGAGGGGATCGGGGATTGTTATTGACACTGTTTATTTTCTGTGGGTGAGGGGATCGGGGATTGTTATTGACACTGTTTATTTTCTGTGGGTGATGGGATAGGGGATTGATATTGACACTGTTTATTTTCTGTGTCTGAGGGGATCAGGGATTGATATTGACACTGTTTATTTTCTGTGTCTGAGGGGTCGGGGATTGTTATTGACACTGTTTATTTTCTGTGGGTGAGGGGATCGGGGATTGTTATTGACACTGTTTATTTTCTGTGGGTGAGGGAGCGGGGATTGTTATTGACACTGTTTATTTTCTGTGGGTGAGGGGATCGGGGATTGTTATTGACACTGTTTATTTTCTGTGGGTGAGGGGATCGGGGATTGTTATTGACACTGTTTATTTTCTATGGGTGAGGAGATCGGGGATTGTTATTGACACTGTTTATTTTCTGTGGGTGAGGGGATCTGGGATTGTTATTGACACTGTTTATTTTCTGTGGGAGAGTGGACCGGGGATTGTTATTGACACTGTTTATTTTCTGTGGGTGAGGGGATCGGGGATTGTTATTGACACTGTTTATTTTCAGTGTCTGAGTGGATCGGGGATTGTTATTGACACTATTTATTTTCTGTGGGTGAGGGAGCGGGGATTGTTATTGACACTGTTTATTTTCTGTGTGTGAGGGGATCGGGGATTGTTATTGACACTGTTTATTTTCTGTGGGTGAGGGGATTGGGGATTGTTATTGACACTGTTTATTTTCTGTGGGTGAGGGATCGGGGATTGTTATTGACACTGTTTATTTTCTGTGGGAGAGTGGATCGGGGATTGTTATTGACACTGTTTATTTTCTGTGGGTGAGGGATCGGGGATTGTTATTGACACTGTTTATTTTCTGTGTGTGAGGGGATCGGGGATTGTTATTGACACTGTTTATTTTCTGTGGGTGAGGGGATCGGGGATTGTTATTGACACTGTTTATTTTCTGTGGGAGAGTGGATCGGGGATTGTTATTGACACTGTTTATTTTCTGTCTCTGAGTGGATCAAAGATTGTTTTTGAAACTGTTTATTTTCTGTGGGTGAGGGGTCGGGGATTGTTATTGACACTGTTTATTTTCTGAGGGTGAGGGGATAGGGGATTGTTATTGACACTGTTTATTTTCTGAGGGTGAGGGGATCGGGGAAGGTTATTGACACTGTTTATTTTTTATGGGTGAAGGGTCGGCGATTGTTATTGACACTGTTTATTTTCTGTGGGTGAGGGGTCGGGGATAGTTATTGACATTGTTTATTTTCTGTGGGAGAGTGGATCGGGGATTGTTACTGACACTGTTTATTTTCTGTGGGTGAGGGAATCGGGGATTGTTATTGACACTGTTTATTTTCTGTGGGTGAGGCGAACGGGGATTGTTATTGACACTGTTTATTTTCTGTGGGAGAGTGGATCGGGGATTGTTACTGACACTGTTTATTTTCTGTGGGTGAGGGAATCGGGGATTGTTACTGACACTGTTTATTTTCTGTGGGTGAGGGATCGGGGATTGTTACTGACACTGTTTATTTTCTGTGGGTGAGGGGATCGGGGATTGTTACTGACACTGTTTATTTTCTGTGGGTGAGGGAATCGGGGATTGTTATTGACACTGTTTATTTTCTGTGGGTGAGGCGAACGGGGATTGTTATTGACACTGTTTATTTTCTGTGGGAGAGTGGATCGGGGATTGTTACTGACACTGTTTATTTTCTGTGGGTGAGGGAATCGGGGATTGTTATTGACACTGTTTATTTTCTGTGGGTGAGAGGATCGGGTATTGTTATTGACACTGTTTATTTTCTGTGTCTGAGGGGATCGGGGATTGTTATTGACACTGTTTATTTTCTGTGGGTGAGGGACCGGGGATTGTTATTGACACTGTTTATTTTCTGTGGGTGAGGGGATCGGGGATTGTTATTGACACTGTTTAATTTCTGTGGGTGAGGGGATCGGGGATTGTTATTGACACTGTTTATTTTCTGTGGGTGAGGGACCGGGGATTGTTATTGACACTGTTTATTTTCTGTGGGTGAGGGGATCGGGGATTGTTATTGACACTGTTTATTTTCTGTGGGAGAGTGGATCGGGGATTGTTATTGACACTGTTTATTTTCTGTGGGTGAGGGGATCGGGGATTGTTATTGACACTGTTTAATTTCTGTGGGTGAGGGGATCGGCGATTGTTATTGACACTGTTTATTTTCTGTGGGTGAGGGGATCGGCGATTCTTATTGACACTGTTTATTTTCTGTGGGTGAGGGATCGGGGATTGTTATTGACACTGTTTATTTTCTGTGGGTGAGGGGTCGGCGATTGTTATTGACACTGTTTATTTTCTGTGGGTGAGGGGATCGGGGATTGTTATTGACACTATTTATTTTCTGTGGGTGAGGGGATCGGGGATTGTTATTGACACTGTTTATTTTCTGTGTGTGAGTGATCGGGGATTGTTATTGACACTGTTTATTTTCTGTGGGTGAGGGGATCGGGGATTGTTATTGACACTGTTTATTTTCTGTGGGTGAGTGGATCGGGGATTGTTATTGACACAGTTTATTTTTTATGGGAGAAGGGTCGGCAATTGTTATTGACACTGTTTATTTTCTGTGGGTGAGGGATCGGGGATTGTTATTGACACTGTTTATTTTCTATGGGTGAAGGGTCGGGGATTGTTATTGACACTGTTTATTTTCTGTGGGTGAGGGGATCGGGGATTGTTATTGACACTGTTTATTTTTTATGGGAGAAGGGTCGGCGATTGTTATTGACACTGTTTATTTTCTGTGGGTGAGGGATCGGGGATTGTTATTGACACTGTTTATTTTCTGTGGGTGAGTGGATCGGGGATTGTTATTGACACTGTTTATTTTCTGTGGGTGAGTGGATCGGGGATTGTTATTGACACTGTTTATTTTCAGTGTCTGAGTGGATCGGGGATTGTTATTGACACTGTTTATTTTCAGTGTCTGAGTGGATCGGGGATTGTTATTGACACAGTTTATTTTTTATGGGAGAAGGGTCGGCGATTGTTATTGACACTGTTTATTTTCTGTGGGTGAGGGATCGGGGATTGTTATTGACACTGTTTATTTTCTATGGGTGAAGGGTCGGGGATTGTTATTGACACTGTTTATTTTCTGAGGGTGAGTGGATCGAGGATTGTTAATGACAATGTTTATTTTCTGTGGGTGAGGGGTCTGGGATTGTTATTGACAATGTTTATTTTCTATGGGTGAGGGGATCGGGGATTGTTATTGACACTGTTTATTTTCTGTGGGTGAGAGGATCGGGGATTGTTATTGACACTGTTTATTTTCTGTGGGTGAGGGATCGGGGATTGTTATTGACACTGTTTATTTTCTGTGGGTGAGGGGATCGGGGATTGTTATTGACACTGTTTATTTTCTGTGGGTGATGGGATAGGGGATTGATATTGACACTGTTTATTTTCTGTGTCTGAGGGGATCAGGGATTGATATTGACACTGTTTATTTTCTGTGGGTGAGGGGATCGGGGATTGTTATTGACACTGTTTATTTTCTGTGGGTGAGGGGATCGGGGATTGTTATTGACACTGTTTATTTTCTGTGGGTGAGGGGATCGGGGATTGTTATTGACACTGTTTATTTTCTGTGGGTGATGGGATAGGGGATTGATATTGACACTGTTTATTTTCTGTGTCTGAGGGGATCAGGGATTGATATTGACACTGTTTATTTTCTGTGTCTGAGGGGTCGGGGATTGTTATTGACACTGTTTATTTTCTGTGGGTGAGGGGATCGGGGATTGTTATTGACACTGTTTATTTTCTGTGGGTGAGGGAGCGGGGATTGTTATTGACACTGTTTATTTTCTGTGGGTGAGGGGATCGGGGATTGTTATTGACACTGTTTATTTTCTGTGGGTGAGGGGATCGGGGATTGTTATTGACACTGTTTATTTTCTATGGGTGAGGAGATCGGGGATTGTTATTGACACTGTTTATTTTCTGTGGGTGAGGGGATCGGGGATTGTTATTGACACAGTTTATTTTCTGTGGGAGAGTGGATCGGGGATTGTTATTGACACTGTTTATTTTCTGTGTGTGAGGGGATCGGGGATTGTTATTGACACTGTTTATTTTCTGTGGGTGAGGGGATTGGGGATTGTTATTGACACTGTTTATTTTCTGTGGGTGAGGGATCGGGGATTGTTATTGACACTGTTTATTTTCTGTGGGAGAGGGGATCGGGCATTGTTATTGACACTGTTTATTTTCTGTGGGTGAGGGGATTGGGGATTGTTATTGACACTGTTTATTTTCTGTGGGTGAGGGAGCGGGGATTGTTATTGACACTGTTTATTTTCTGTGTGTGAGGGGATCGGGGATTGTTATTGACACTGTTTATTTTCTGTGGGTGAGGGGATTGGGGATTGTTATTGACACTGTTTATTTTCTGTGGGTGAGGGAGCGGGGATTGTTATTGACACTGTTTATTTTCTATGGGTGAGGGGATCGGGGATTGTTATTGACACTGTTTATTTTCTGTGGGTGAGGGATCGGGGATTGTTATTGACACTGTTTATTTTCTGTGTGTGAGGGGATCGGGGATTGTTATTGACACTGTTTATTTTCTGTGGGTGAGGGGATCGGGGATTGTTATTGACACTGTTTATTTTCTGTGGGAGAGTGGATCGGGGATTGTTATTGACACTGTTTATTTTCTGTCTCTGAGTGGATCAAAGATTGTTTTTGAAACTGTTTATTTTCTGTGGGTGAGGGGTCGGGGATTGTTATTGACACTGTTTATTTTCTGAGGGTGAGGGGATAGGGGATTGTTATTGACACTGTTTATTTTCTGAGGGTGAGGGGATCGGGGAAGGTTATTGACACTGTTTATTTTTTATGGGTGAAGGGTCGGCGATTGTTATTGACACTGTTTATTTTCTGTGGGTGAGGGGTCGGGGATAGTTATTGACACTGTTTATTTTCTGTGGGAGAGTGGATCGGGGATTGTTACTGACACTGTTTATTTTCTGTGGGTGAGGGAATCGGGGATTGTTATTGACACTGTTTATTTTCTGTGGGTGAGTGGATCGGGTATTGTTATTGACACTGTTTATTTTCTGTGTCTGAGGGGATCGGGGATTGTTATTGACACTGTTTATTTTCTGTGGGTGAGGGACCGGGGATTGTTATTGACACTGTTTATTTTCTGTGGGTGAGGGGATCGGGGATTGTTATTGACACTGTTTAATTTCTGTGGGTGAGGGGATCGGGGATTGTTATTGACACTGTTTATTTTCTGTGGGTGAGGGACCGGGGATTGTTATTGACACTGTTTATTTTCTGTGGGTGAGGGGATCGGGGATTGTTATTGACACTGTTTATTTTCTGTGGGAGAGTGGATCGGGGATTGTTATTGACACTGTTTATTTTCTGTGGGTGAGGGGATCGGGGATTGTTATTGACACTGTTTAATTTCTGTGGGTGAGGGGATCGGCGATTGTTATTGACACTGTTTATTTTCTGTGGGTGAGGGGATCGGCGATTCTTATTGACACTGTTTATTTTCTGTGGGTGAGGGATCGGGGATTGTTATTGACACTGTTTATTTTCTGTGGGTGAGGGGTCGGCGATTGTTATTGACACTGTTTATTTTCTGTGGGTGAGGGGATCGGGGATTGTTATTGACACTATTTATTTTCTGTGGGTGAGGGGATCGGGGATTGTTATTGACACTGTTTATTTTCTGTGTGTGAGTGATCGGGGATTGTTATTGACACTGTTTATTTTCTGTGGGTGAGGGGATCGGGGATTGTTATTGACACTGTTTATTTTCTGTGGGTGAGTGGATCGGGGATTGTTATTGACACAGTTTATTTTTTATGGGAGAAGGGTCGGCAATTGTTATTGACACTGTTTATTTTCTGTGGGTGAGGGATCGGGGATTGTTATTGACACTGTTTATTTTCTATGGGTGAAGGGTCGGGGATTGTTATTGACACTGTTTATTTTCTGTGGGTGAGGGGATCGGGGATTGTTATTGACACTGTTTATTTTTTATGGGAGAAGGGTCGGCGATTGTTATTGACACTGTTTATTTTCTGTGGGTGAGGGATCGGGGATTGTTATTGACACTGTTTATTTTCTGTGGGTGAGTGGATCGGGGATTGTTATTGACACTGTTTATTTTCTGTGGGTGAGTGGATCGGGGATTGTTATTGACACTGTTTATTTTCAGTGTCTGAGTGGATCGGGGATTGTTATTGACACTGTTTATTTTCAGTGTCTGAGTGGATCGGGGATTGTTATTGACACAGTTTATTTTTTATGGGAGAAGGGTCGGCGATTGTTATTGACACTGTTTATTTTCTGTGGGTGAGGGATCGGGGATTGTTATTGACACTGTTTATTTTCTATGGGTGAAGGGTCGGGGATTGTTATTGACACTGTTTATTTTCTGTGGGTGAGGGGATCGGGGATTGTTATTGACACTGTTTATTTTTTATGGGTGAAGGGTCGGCGATTGTTATTGACACTGTTTATTTTCAGTATCTGAGTGGATCGGGGATTGTTATTGACACTGTTTATTTTCTGTGGGTGAGGGGATCGGGGATTGTTATTGACACTGTTTATTTTCTATGGGTGAGGGGAACGGGGATTGTTATTGACTGTTTATTTTCTGTGGGTGAGGGGTCTGGGATTGTTATTGACACTGTTTATTTTCTGTGGGTGAGGGGATCGAGGATTGTTATTGACACTGTTTATTTTTTATGGGTGAAGGGTCGGCGATTGTTATTGACACTGTTTATTTTCTGTGGGTGAGGGGATCGGGGATTGTTATTGACACTGTTTATTTTTTATGGGTGAAGGGTCGGCGATTGTTATTGACACTGTTTATTTTCAGTATCTGAGTGGATCGGGGATTGTTATTGACACTGTTTATTTTCTGTGGTTGGGGGATCGGGGATTGTTATTGACACTGTTTATTTTCTATGGGTGAAGGGTCGGCGATTGTTATTGACACTGTTTATTTTCAGTGTCTGAGTGGATCGGGGATTGTTATTGACACAGTTTATTTTTTATGGGAGAAGGGTCGGCGATTGTTATTGACACTGTTTATTTTCTATGGGTGAGGGGAACGGGGATTGTTATTGACACTGTTTATTTTCTATGGGTGAGGGGAACGGGGATTGTTATTGACACTGTTTATTTTCTGTGGGAGAGTGGATCGGGGATTGTTATTGACACTGTTTATTTTCTGTGGGTGAGGGATCGGGGATTGTTATTGACACTGTTTATTTTCTATGGGTGAAGGGTCGGGGATTGTTATTGACACTGTTTATTTTCTGAGGGTGAGTGGATCGAGGATTGTTAATGACAATGTTTATTTTCTGTGGGTGAGGGGTCTGGGATTGTTATTGACAATGTTTATTTTCTATGGGTGAGGGGATCGGGGATTGTTATTGACACTGTTTATTTTCTGTGGGTGAGAGGATCGGGGATTGTTATTGACACTGTTTATTTTCTGTGGGTGAGGGATCGGGGATTGTTATTGACACTGTTTATTTTCTGTGGGTGAGGGGATCGGGGATTGTTATTGACACTGTTTATTTTCTGTGGGTGATGGGATAGGGGATTGATATTGACACTGTTTATTTTCTGTGTCTGAGGGGATCAGGGATTGATATTGACACTGTTTATTTTCTGTGGGTGAGGGGATCGGGGATTGTTATTGACACTGTTTATTTTCTGTGGGTGAGGGGATCGGGGATTGTTATTGACACTGTTTATTTTCTGTGGGTGAGGGGATCGGGGATTGTTATTGACACTGTTTATTTTCTGTGGGTGATGGGATAGGGGATTGATATTGACACTGTTTATTTTCTGTGTCTGAGGGGATCAGGGATTGATATTGACACTGTTTATTTTCTGTGTCTGAGGGGTCGGGGATTGTTATTGACACTGTTTATTTTCTGTGGGTGAGGGGATCGGGGATTGTTATTGACACTGTTTATTTTCTGTGGGTGAGGGAGCGGGGATTGTTATTGACACTGTTTATTTTCTGTGGGTGAGGGGATCGGGGATTGTTATTGACACTGTTTATTTTCTGTGGGTGAGGGGATCGGGGATTGTTATTGACACTGTTTATTTTCTATGGGTGAGGAGATCGGGGATTGTTATTGACACTGTTTATTTTCTGTGGGTGAGGGGATCGGGGATTGTTATTGACACAGTTTATTTTCTGTGGGAGAGTGGATCGGGGATTGTTATTGACACTGTTTATTTTCTGTGTGTGAGGGGATCGGGGATTGTTATTGACACTGTTTATTTTCTGTGGGTGAGGGGATTGGGGATTGTTATTGACACTGTTTATTTTCTGTGGGTGAGGGATCGGGGATTGTTATTGACACTGTTTATTTTCTGTGGGAGAGTGGATCGGGGATTGTTATTGACACTGTTTATTTTCTGTGGGTGAGGGATCGGGGATTGTTATTGACACTGTTTATTTTCTGTGTGTGAGGGGATCGGGGATTGTTATTGACACTGTTTATTTTCTGTGGGTGAGGGGATCGGGGATTGTTATTGACACTGTTTATTTTCTGTGGGAGAGTGGATCGGGGATTGTTATTGACACTGTTTATTTTCTGTCTCTGAGTGGATCAAAGATTGTTTTTGAAACTGTTTATTTTCTGTGGGTGAGGGGTCGGGGATTGTTATTGACACTGTTTATTTTCTGAGGGTGAGGGGATAGGGGATTGTTATTGACACTGTTTATTTTCTGAGGGTGAGGGGATCGGGGAAGGTTATTGACACTGTTTATTTTTTATGGGTGAAGGGTCGGCGATTGTTATTGACACTGTTTATTTTCTGTGGGTGAGGGGTCGGGGATAGTTATTGACACTGTTTATTTTCTGTGGGAGAGTGGATCGGGGATTGTTACTGACACTGTTTATTTTCTGTGGGTGAGGGAATCGGGGATTGTTATTGACACTGTTTATTTTCTGTGGGTGAGAGGATCGGGTATTGTTATTGACACTGTTTATTTTCTGTGTCTGAGGGGATCGGGGATTGTTATTGACACTGTTTATTTTCTGTGGGTGAGGGACCGGGGATTGTTATTGACACTGTTTATTTTCTGTGGGTGAGGGGATCGGGGATTGTTATTGACACTGTTTAATTTCTGTGGGTGAGGGGATCGGGGATTGTTATTGACACTGTTTATTTTCTGTGGGTGAGGGACCGGGGATTGTTATTGACACTGTTTATTTTCTGTGGGTGAGGGGATCGGGGATTGTTATTGACACTGTTTATTTTCTGTGGGAGAGTGGATCGGGGATTGTTATTGACACTGTTTATTTTCTGTGGGTGAGGGGATCGGGGATTGTTATTGACACTGTTTAATTTCTGTGGGTGAGGGGATCGGCGATTGTTATTGACACTGTTTATTTTCTGTGGGTGAGGGGATCGGCGATTCTTATTGACACTGTTTATTTTCTGTGGGTGAGGGATCGGGGATTGTTATTGACACTGTTTATTTTCTGTGGGTGAGGGGTCGGCGATTGTTATTGACACTGTTTATTTTCTGTGGGTGAGGGGATCGGGGATTGTTATTGACACTATTTATTTTCTGTGGGTGAGGGGATCGGGGATTGTTATTGACACTGTTTATTTTCTGTGTGTGAGTGATCGGGGATTGTTATTGACACTGTTTATTTTCTGTGGGTGTGGGGATCGGGGATTGTTATTGACACTGTTTATTTTCTGTGGGTGAGTGGATCGGGGATTGTTATTGACACAGTTTATTTTTTATGGGAGAAGGGTCGGCAATTGTTATTGACACTGTTTATTTTCTGTGGGTGAGGGATCGGGGATTGTTATTGACACTGTTTATTTTCTATGGGTGAAGGGTCGGGGATTGTTATTGACACTGTTTATTTTCTGTGGGTGAGGGGATCGGGGATTGTTATTGACACTGTTTATTTTTTATGGGAGAAGGGTCGGCGATTGTTATTGACACTGTTTATTTTCTGTGGGTGAGGGATCGGGGATTGTTATTGACACTGTTTATTTTCTGTGGGTGAGTGGATCGGGGATTGTTATTGACACTGTTTATTTTCTGTGGGTGAGTGGATCGGGGATTGTTATTGACACTGTTTATTTTCAGTGTCTGAGTGGATCGGGGATTGTTATTGACACTGTTTATTTTCAGTGTCTGAGTGGATCGGGGATTGTTATTGACACAGTTTATTTTTTATGGGAGAAGGGTCGGCGATTGTTATTGACACTGTTTATTTTCTGTGGGTGAGGGATCGGGGATTGTTATTGACACTGTTTATTTTCTATGGGTGAAGGGTCGGGGATTGTTATTGACACTGTTTATTTTCTGTGGGTGAGGGGATCGGGGATTGTTATTGACACTGTTTATTTTTTATGGGTGAAGGGTCGTCGATTGTTATTGACACTGTTTATTTTCAGTATCTGAGTGGATCGGGGATTGTTATTGACACTGTTTATTTTCTGTGGGTGAGGGGATCGGGGATTGTTATTGACACTGTTTATTTTCTATGGGTGAGGGGAACGGGGATTGTTATTGACTGTTTATTTTCTGTGGGTGAGGGGTCTGGGATTGTTATTGACACTGTTTATTTTCTGTGGGTGAGGGGATCGAGGATTGTTATTGACACTGTTTATTTTTTATGGGTGAAGGGTCGGCGATTGTTATTGACACTGTTTATTTTCTGTGGGTGAGGGGATCGGGGATTGTTATTGACACTGTTTATTTTTTATGGGTGAAGGGTCGGCGATTGTTATTGACACTGTTTATTTTCAGTATCTGAGTGGATCGGGGATTGTTATTGACACTGTTTATTTTCTGTGGTTGGGGGATCGGGGATTGTTATTGACACTGTTTATTTTCTATGGGTGAAGGGTCGGCGATTGTTATTGACACTGTTTATTTTCTGTGGGTGAGGGGATCGGGGATTGTTATTGACACTGTTTATTTTTTATGGGTGAAGGGTCGGCGATTGTTATTGACACTGTTTATTTTCAGTATCTGAGTGGATCGGGGATTGCTATTGACACTGTTTATTTTCTGTGGGTGAGGGGATCGGGGATTGTTATTGACACTGTTTATTTTCTATGGGTGAGCGGAACGGGGATTGTTATTGACACTGTTTATTTTCTGTGGGTGAGGGGTCTGGGATTGTTATTGACACTGTTTATTTTCTGTGGGTGAGGGGATCGAGGATTGTTATTGACACTGTTTATTTTCTATGGGTGAGGGGAACGGGGATTGTTATTGACACTGTTTATTTTCTGTGGGTGAGGGGATCGGGGATTGTTATTGACACTGTTTATTTTCTGTGGGTGAGGGATCGGGGATAGTTATTGACACTGTTTATTTTTTATGGGTGAAGGGTCGGCGATTGTTATTGACACTATTTATTTTCTGTGGGTGAGGGGATCGGGGATTGTTATTGACACTGTTTATTTTCTGTGGGTGAGGGGATCTGGGATTGTTATTGACACAGTTTATTTTTTATGGGTGAAGGGTCGGCGATTGTTATTGACACTGTTTATTTTCTGTGGGTGAGGGAGCGGGGATTGTTATTGACACTGTTTATTTTCTGTGGGTGAGGGATAGGGGATTGTTATTGACACTGTTTATTTTCTGTGGGTGAGGGAGCAGGGATTGTTATTGACACTGTTTATTTTCTGTGGGTGTGGGGTGTCGGGGATTGTTATTGACACTGTTTATTTTCTGTGGGTGAGGGAGCAGGTATTGTTATTGACACTGTTTATTTTCTGTGGGTGAGGGAATCAGGGATTGTTATTGACACTGTTTATTTTCTGTGGGGGAGGGGTCTGGGATTGTTATTGACACTGTTTATTTTCTGTGAGTGAGGGTTCGGGGATTGTTATTGACACTGTTTATTTTCTGTGGGGGAGGGGTCTGGGATTGTTATTGACACTGTGTATTTTCTGTGGGTGGGGGGTCAGGGATTGTTATTGACACTGTTTATTTTCTGTGGGCGTGGGGTGTCGGGGATTGTTATTGACACTGTTTATTTTCAGTGTGTGAGGGGATCAGGGATTGTTATTGACACTGTTTATTTTCTGTGGGAGAGTGGATAGGGGTTTGTTATTGACACTGTTTATTTTCTGTGGGTGAGGGGATCGGGGATTGTTATTGACACTGTTTATTTTCTGTGGGTGAGTGGATCGGGGATTGTTATTGACACAGTTTATTTTTTATGGGAGAAGGGTCGGCAATTGTTATTGACACTGTTTATTTTCTGTGGGTGAGGGATCGGGGATTGTTATTGACACTGTTTATTTTCTATGGGTGAAGGGTCGGGGATTGTTATTGACACTGTTTATTTTCTGTGGGTGAGGGGATCGGGGATTGTTATTGACACTGTTTATTTTTTATGGGAGAAGGGTCGGCGATTGTTATTGACACTGTTTATTTTCTGTGGGTGAGGGATCGGGGATTGTTATTGACACTGTTTATTTTCTGTGGGTGAGTGGATCGGGGATTGTTATTGACACTGTTTATTTTCTGTGGGTGAGTGGATCGGGGATTGTTATTGACACTGTTTATTTTCAGTGTCTGAGTGGATCGGGGATTGTTATTGACACTGTTTATTTTCAGTGTCTGAGTGGATCGGGGATTGTTATTGACACAGTTTATTTTTTATGGGAGAAGGGTCGGCGATTGTTATTGACACTGTTTATTTTCTGTGGGTGAGGGATCGGGGATTGTTATTGACACTGTTTATTTTCTATGGGTGAAGGGTCGGGGATTGTTATTGACACTGTTTATTTTCTGTGGGTGAGGGGATCGGGGATTGTTATTGACACTGTTTATTTTTTATGGGTGAAGGGTCGGCGATTGTTATTGACACTGTTTATTTTCAGTATCTGAGTGGATCGGGGATTGTTATTGACACTGTTTATTTTCTGTGGGTGAGGGGATCGGGGATTGTTATTGACACTGTTTATTTTCTATGGGTGAGGGGAACGGGGATTGTTATTGACTGTTTATTTTCTGTGGGTGAGGGGTCTGGGATTGTTATTGACACTGTTTATTTTCTGTGGGTGAGGGGATCGAGGATTGTTATTGACACTGTTTATTTTTTATGGGTGAAGGGTCGGCGATTGTTATTGACACTGTTTATTTTCTGTGGGTGAGGGGATCGGGGATTGTTATTGACACTGTTTATTTTTTATGGGTGAAGGGTCGGCGATTGTTATTGACACTGTTTATTTTCAGTATCTGAGTGGATCGGGGATTGTTATTGACACTGTTTATTTTCTGTGGGTGAGGGGATCGGGGATTGTTATTGACACTGTTTATTTTCTATGGGTGAAGGGTCGGCGATTGTTATTGACACTGTTTATTTTCTGTGGGTGAGGGGATCGGGGATTGTTATTGACACTGTTTATTTTTTATGGGTGAAGGGTCGGCGATTGTTATTGACACTGTTTATTTTCAGTATCTGAGTGGATCGGGGATTGTTATTGACACTGTTTATTTTCTGTGGGTGAGGGGATCGGGGATTGTTATTGACACTGTTTATTTTCTGTGGGTGAGGGGTCTGGGATTGTTATTGACACTGTTTATTTTCTGTGGGTGAGGGGATCGAGGATTGTTATTGACACTGTTTATTTTCTATGGGTGAGGGGAACGGGGATTGTTATTGACACTGTTTATTTTCTGTGGGTGAGGGGATCGGGGATTGTTATTGACACTGTTTATTTTCTGTGGGTGAGGGATCGGGGATTGTTATTGACACTGTTTATTTTTTATGGGTGAAGGGTCGGCGATTGTTATTGACACTATTTATTTTCTGTGGGTGAGGGGTCTGGGATTGTTATTGACACAGTTTATTTTTTATGGGTGAAGGGTCGGCGATTGTTATTGACACTGTTTATTTTCTGTGGGTGAGGGAGCGGGGATTGTTATTGACACTGTTTATTTTCTGTGGGTGAGGGATAGGGGATTGTTATTGACACTGTTTATTTTCTGTGGGTGAGGGAGCAGGGATTGTTATTGACACTTTATTTTCTGTGGGTGTGGGGTGTCGGGGATTGTTATTGACACTGTTTATTTTCTGTGGGTGAGGGAGCAGGTATTGTTATTGACACTGTTTATTTTCTGTGGGTGAGGGAATCAGGGATTGTTATTGACACTGTTTATTTTCTGTGGGGGAGGGGTCTGGGATTGTTATTGACACTGTGTATTTTCTGTGGGTGGGGCGTCAGGGATTGTTATTGACACTGTTTATTTTCTGTGGGCGTGGGGTGTCGGGGATTGTTATTGACACTGTTTATTTTCAGTGTGTGAGGGGATCAGGGATTGTTATTGACACTGTTTATTTTCTGTGGGAGAGTGGATAGGGGTTTGTTATTGACACTGTTTATTTTCTGTGGGAGAGTGGATCAGGGATTGTTATTGACACTGTTTATTTTCTGTGGCTGAGGGATCGGTGATTGTTATTGACACTGTTTATTTTCTGTGGGTGAGGGGTCGGGGATTGTTATTGACACTGTTTATTTTTTATGGGTGAAGGGTCGGCGATTGTTATTGACACTATTTATTTTCTGTGGGTGAGGGGTCTGGGATTGTTATTGACACAGTTTATTTTTTATGGGTGAAGGGTCGGCGATTGTTATTGACACTGTTTATTTTCTGTGGGTGAGGGAGCGGGGATTGTTATTGACACTGTTTATTTTCTGTGGGTGAGGGATAGGGGACTGTTATTGACACTGTTTATTTTCTGTGGGTGAGGGAGCAGGGATTGTTATTGACACTGTTTATTTTCTGTGGGTGTGGGGTGTCGGGGATTGTTATTGACACTGTTTATTTTCTGTGGGTGAGGGAGCAGGTATTGTTATTGACACTGTTTATTTTCTGTGGGTGAGGGAATCAGGGATTGTTATTGACACTGTTTATTTTCTGTGGGTGAGGGTACGGGGATTGTTATTGACACTGTTTATTTTCTGTGGGGGAGGGGTCTGGGATTGTTATTGACACTGTGTATTTTCTGTGGGTGGGGGGTCAGGGATTGTTATTGACACTGTTTATTTTCTGTGGGCGTGGGGTGTCGGGGATTGTTATTGACACTGTTTATTTTCAGTGTGTGAGGGGATCAGGGATTGTTATTGACACTGTTTATTTTCTGTGGGAGAGTGGATAGGGGTTTGTTATTGACACTGTTTATTTTCTGTGGGTGAGGGGATCGGGGATTGTTATTGACACTGTTTATTTTCTGTGGGTGAGTGGATCGGGGATTGTTATTGACACTGTTTATTTTCTATGGGTGAAGGGTCGGGGATTGTTATTGACACTGTTTATTTTCTGTGGGTGAGGGGATCGGGGATTGTTATTGACACTGTTTATTTTTTATGGGAGAAGGGTCGGCGATTGTTATTGACACTGTTTATTTTCTGTGGGTGAGGGATCGGGGATTGTTATTGACACTGTTTATTTTCTGTGGGTGAGTGGATCGGGGATTGTTATTGACACTGTTTATTTTCTGTGGGTGAGTGGATCGGGGATTGTTATTGACACTGTTTATTTTCAGTGTCTGAGTGGATCGGGTATTGTTATTGACACTGTTTATTTTCAGTGTCTGAGTGGATCGGGGATTGTTATTGACACAGTTTATTTTTTATGGGAGAAGGGTCGGCGATTGTTATTGACACTGTTTATTTTCTGTGGGTGAGGGATCGGGGATTGTTATTGACACTGTTTATTTTCTATGGGTGAAGGGTCGGGGATTGTTATTGACACTGTTTATTTTCTGTGGGTGAGGGGATCGGGGATTGTTATTGACACTGTTTATTTTTTATGGGTGAAGGGTCGGCGATTGTTATTGACACTGTTTATTTTCAGTATCTGAGTGGATCGGGGATTGTTATTGACACTGTTTATTTTCTGTGGGTGAGGGGATCGGGGATTGTTATTGACACTGTTTATTTTCTATGGGTGAGGGGAACGGGGATTGTTATTGACTGTTTATTTTCTGTGGGTGAGGGGTCTGGGATTGTTATTGACACTGTTTATTTTCTGTGGGTGAGGGGATCGAGGATTGTTATTGACACTGTTTATTTTTTATGGGTGAAGGGTCGGCGATTGTTATTGACACTGTTTATTTTCTGTGGGTGACGGGATCGGGGATTGTTATTGACACTGTTTATTTTTTATGGGTGAAGGGTCGGCGATTGTTATTGACACTGTTTATTTTCAGTATCTGAGTGGATCGGGGATTGTTATTGACACTGTTTATTTTCTGTGGGTGAGGGGATCGGGGATTGTTATTGACACTGTTTATTTTCTATGGGTGAAGGGTCGGCGATTGTTATTGACACTGTTTATTTTCTGTGGGTGAGGGGATCGGGGATTGTTATTGACACTGTTTATTTTTTATGGGTGAAGGGTCGGCGATTGTTATTGACACTGTTTATTTTCAGTATCTGAGTGGATCGGGGATTGTTATTGACACTGTTTATTTTCTGTGGGTGAGGGGATCGGGGATTGTTATTGACACTGTTTATTTTCTATGGGTGAGCGGAACGGGGATTGTTATTGACACTGTTTATTTTCTGTGGGTGAGGGGTCTGGGATTGTTATTGACACTGTTTATTTTCTGTGGGTGAGGGTTCGGGGATTGTTATTGACACTGTTTATTTTCTGTGGGGGAGGGGTCTGGGATTGTTATTGACACTGTGTATTTTCTGTGGGTGGGGGGTCAGGGATTGTTATTGACACTGTTTATTTTCTGTGGGCGTGGGGTGTCGGGGATTGTTATTGACACTGTTTATTTTCAGTGTGTGAGGGGATCAGGGATTGTTATTGACACTGTTTATTTTCTGTGGGAGAGTGGATAGGGGTTTGTTATTGACACTGTTTATTTTCTGTGGGAGAGTGGATCAGGGATTGTTATTGACACTGTTTATTTTCTGTGGCTGAGGGATCGGTGATTGTTATTGACACTGTTTATTTTTTATGGGTGAAGGGTCGGCGATTGTTATTGACACTATTTATTTTCTGTGGGTGAGGGGTCTGGGATTGTTATTGACACAGTTTATTTTTTATGGGTGAAGGGTCGGCGATTGTTATTGACACTGTTTATTTTCTGTGGGTGAGGGAGCGGGGATTGTTATTGACACTGTTTATTTTCTGTGGGTGAGGGATAGGGGATTGTTATTGACACTGTTTATTTTCTGTGGGTGAGGGAGCAGGGATTGTTATTGACACTGTTTATTTTCTGTGGGTGTGGGGTGTCGGGGATTGTTATTGACACTGTTTATTTTCTGTGGGCGTGGGGTGTCGGGGATTGTTATTGACACTGTTTATTTTCAGTGTGTGAGGGGATCAGGGATTGTTATTGACACTGTTTATTTTCTGTGGGAGAGTGGATAGGGGTTTGTTATTGACACTGTTTATTTTCTGTGGGAGAGTGGATCAGGGATTGTTATTGACACTGTTTATTTTCTGTGGCTGAGGGATCGGTGATTGTTATTGACACTGTTTATTTTTTATGGGTGAAGGGTCGGCGATTGTTATTGACACTATTTATTTTCTGTGGGTGAGGGGTCTGGGATTGTTATTGACACAGTTTATTTTTTATGGGTGAAGGGTCGGCGATTGTTATTGACACTGTTTATTTTCTGTGGGTGAGGGAGCGGGGATTGTTATTGACACTGTTTATTTTCTGTGGGTGAGGGATAGGGGATTGTTATTGACACTGTTTATTTTCTGTGGGTGAGGGAGCAGGGATTGTTATTGACACTGTTTATTTTCTGTGGGTGTGGGGTGTCGGGGATTGTTATTGACACTGTTTATTTTCTGTGGGTGAGGGAGCAGGTATTGTTATTGACACTGTTTATTTTCTGTGGGTGAGGGAATCAGGGATTGTTATTGACACTGTTTATTTTCTGTGGGGGAGGGGTCTGGGATTGTTATTGACACTGTTTATTTTCTGTGGGTGAGGGTTCGGGGATTGTTATTGACACTGTTTATTTTCTGTGGGGGAGGGGTCTGGGATTGTTATTGACACTGTGTATTTTCTGTGGGTGGGGGGTCAGGGATTGTTATTGACACTGTTTATTTTCTATGGGTGAAGGGTCGGGGATTGTTATTGACACTGTTTATTTTCTGTGGGTGAGGGGATCGGGGATTGATATTGACACTGTTTATTTTTTATGGGAGAAGGGTCGGCGATTGTTATTGACACTGTTTATTTTCTGTGGGTGAGGGATCGGGGATTGTTATTGACACTGTTTATTTTCTGTGGGTGAGTGGATCGGGGATTGTTATTGACACTGTTTATTTTCTGTGGGTGAGTGGATCGGGGATTGTTATTGACACTGTTTATTTTCAGTGTCTGAGTGGATCGGGGATTGTTATTGACACTGTTTATTTTCAGTGTCTGAGTGGATCGGGGATTGTTATTGACACAGTTTATTTTTTATGGGAGAAGGGTCGGCGATTGTTATTGACACTGTTTATTTTCTGTGGGTGAGGGATCGGGGATTGTTATTGACACTGTTTATTTTCTATGGGTGAAGGGTCGGGGATTGTTATTGACACTGTTTATTTTCTGTGGGTGAGGGGATCGGGGATTGTTATTGACACTGTTTATTTTCTATGGGTGAGGGGAACGGGGATTGTTATTGACTGTTTATTTTCTGTGGGTGAGGGGTCTGGGATTGTTATTGACACTGTTTATTTTCTGTGGGTGAGGGGATCGAGGATTGTTATTGACACTGTTTATTTTTTATGTGTGAAGGGTCGGCGATTGTTATTGACACTGTTTATTTTCTGTGGGTGACGGGATCGGGGATTGTTATTGACACTGTTTATTTTTTATGGGTGAAGGGTCGGCGATTGTTATTGACACTGTTTATTTTCAGTATCTGAGTGGATCGGGGATTGTTATTGACACTGTTTATTTTCTGTGGGTGAGGGGATCGGGGATTGTTATTGACACTGTTTATTTTCTATGGGTGAAGGGTCGGCGATTGTTATTGACACTGTTTATTTTCTGTGGGTGAGGGGATCGGGGATTGTTATTGACACTGTTTATTTTTTATGGGTGAAGGGTCGGCGATTGTTATTGACACTGTTTATTTTCAGTATCTGAGTGGATCGGGGATTGTTATTGACACTGTTTATTTTCTGTGGGTGAGGGGATCGGGGATTGTTATTGACACTGTTTATTTTCTATGGGTGAGCGGAACGGGGATTGTTATTGACACTGTTTATTTTCTGTGGGTGAGGGGTCTGGGATTGTTATTGACACTGTTTATTTTCTGTGGGTGAGGGTTCGGGGATTGTTATTGACACTGTTTATTTTCTGTGGGGGAGGGGTCTGGGATTGTTATTGACACTGTGTATTTTCTGTGGGTGGGGGGTCAGGGATTGTTATTGACACTGTTTATTTTCTGTGGGCGTGGGGTGTCGGGGATTGTTATTGACACTGTTTATTTTCAGTGTGTGAGGGGATCAGGGATTGTTATTGACACTGTTTATTTTCTGTGGGAGAGTGGATAGGGGTTTGTTATTGACACTGTTTATTTTCTGTGGGAGAGTGGATCAGGGATTGTTATTGACACTGTTTATTTTCTGTGGCTGAGGGATCGGTGATTGTTATTGACACTGTTTATTTTCTGTGGGTGAGGGGTCGGGGATTGTTATTGACACTGTTTATTTTTTATGGGTGAAGGGTCGGCGATTGTTATTGACACTATTTATTTTCTGTGGGTGAGGGGTCTGGGATTGTTATTGACACAGTTTATTTTTTATGGGTGAAGGGTCGGCGATTGTTATTGACACTGTTTATTTTCTGTGGGTGAGGGAGCGGGGATTGTTATTGACACTGTTTATTTTCTGTGGGTGAGGGATAGGGGATTGTTATTGACACTGTTTATTTTCTGTGGGTGAGGGAGCAGGGATTGTTATTGACACTGTTTATTTTCTGTGGGTGTGGGGTGTCGGGGATTGTTATTGACACTGTTTATTTTCTGTGGGTGAGGGAGCAGGTATTGTTATTGACACTGTTTATTTTCTGTGGGTGAGGGAATCAGGGATTGTTATTGACACTGTTTATTTTCTGTGGGGGAGGGGTCTGGGATTGTTATTGACACTGTTTATTTTCTGTGGGTGAGGGTTCGGGGATTGTTATTGACACTGTTTATTTTCTGTGGGGGAGGGGTCTGGGATTGTTATTGACACTGTGTATTTTCTGTGGTTGGGGGGTCAGGGATTGTTATTGACACTGTTTATTTTCTGTGGGCGTGGTGTGTCGGGGATTGTTATTGACACTGTTTATTTTCAGTGTGTGAGGGGATCAGGGATTGTTATTGACACTGTTTATTTTCTGTGGGAGAGTGGATAGGGGTTTGTTATTGACACTGTTTATTTTCTGTGGGTGAGGGGATCGGGGATTGTTATTGACACTGTTTATTTTCTGTGGGTGAGTGGATCGGGGATTGTTATTGACACAGTTTATTTTTTATGGGAGAAGGGTCGGCAATTGTTATTGACACTGTTTATTTTCTGTGGGAGAGGAGATCGGGGATTGTTATTGACACTGTTTATTTTCTGTGGGTGAGGGGATCGGGGATTGTTATTGACACTGTTTATTTTCTATGGGTGAAGGGTCGGGGATTGTTATTGACACTGTTTATTTTCTGTGGGTGAGGGGTCGGCGATTGTTATTGACACTGTTTATTTTCTGTGGGTGAGCGGAACGGGGATTGTTATTGACACTGTTTATTTTCTGTGGGTGAGGGGTCGGCGATTGTTATTGACACTGTTTATTTTCTGTGGGTGAGCGGAACGGGGATTGTTATTGACACTGTTTATTTTCTGTGGGTGAGGGGATCGGGGATTGTTATTGACACTGTTTATTTTTTATGGGAGAAGGGTCGGCGATTGTTATTGACACTGTTTATTTTCTGTGGGTGAGGGATCGGGGATTGTTATTGACACTGTTTATTTTCTGTGGGTGAGGGGATCGGGGATTGTTATTGACACTGTTTATTTTCTATGCGTGAGGGGTCGGTGATTGTTATTGACACTGTTTATTTTCTGTGGGTGAGGGGATCGGGGATTGTTATTGACACTGTTTATTTTCTGTGGGTGAGGGATCGGGGATTGTTATTGACACTGTTTATTTTCTGTGGGAGAGTGGATCGGGGATTGTTATTGACACTGTTTATTTTCTGTGGGTGAGGGGATCGGGGATTGTTATTGACACTGTTTATTTTCTGTAGGAGAGTGGATCGGGGATTTTTATTGACACTGTTTATTTTCTGTCTCTGAGTGGATCAAAGATTGTTTTTGAAACTGTTTATTTTCTGTGGGTGAGGGGTAGGGCATTGTTATTGACTGTTTATTTTCTGAGGGTGAGGGGATAAGGGATTGTTATTGACGCAGTTTATTTTCTGTGGGTGAGGGATCGGGGATTGTTATTGACACTGTTTATTTTCTGAGGGTGAGGGGATCGGGGAAGGTTATAGACACTGTTTATTTTTTTAATGGTGAAGGGTCGGCGATTGTTATTGACACTGTTTATTTTCTGTGGGTGAGGGGTCGGGGATTGTTATTGACACTGTTTATTTTCTGTGGGAGAGTGGATCGGGGATTGTTACTGACACTGTTATTTTCTGTGGGTGAGGGGATCGGGGATTGTTATTGACACTGTTTATTTTCTGTGGGTGAGGGGATCGGGGATTGTTATTGACACTGTTTATTTTCTGTGGGTGAGGGACCAGGGATTGTTATTGACACTGTTTATTTTCTGTGGGTGAGGGGATCGGGGATTGTTATTGACACTGTTTATTTTCTGTGGGTGAGGGGTCGGGGATTGTTATTGACACTGTTTATTTTCTGTGGGAGAGTGGATCGGGGATTGTTATTGACACTGTTTATTTTCTGTGGGAGAGTGGTTCGGGGATTGTTATTGACACTGTTTATTTTTTATGGGTGAAGGGTCGGCGATTCTTATTGACACTGTTTATTTTCTGTGGGTGAGGGATCGGGGATTGTTATTGACACTGTTTATTTTCTGTGGGTGAGTGGTCGGCGATTGTTATTGACACTGTTTATTTTCTGTGGGTGAGGGAGCGGGGATTGTTATTGACACTGTTTATTTTCTGTGGGTGAGGGTTCGGCGATTGTTATTGACACTGTTTATTTTCTGTGGGAGAGTGGATCGGGGATTGTTATTGACACAGTTTATTTTTTATGGGAGAAGGGTCGGCGATTGTTATTGACATTGTTTATTTTCTGTGGGTGAGGGATCGGGGATTGTTACTGACACTGTTTATTTTCTGTGGGTGAGGGATCGGGGATTGTTACTGACACTGTTTATTTTCTGTGGGTGAAGGGTCGGGGATTGTTATTGACACTGTTTATTTTCTGTGGGTGAGGGGTCTGGGATTGTTATTGACACTGTTTATTTTCTGTGGGTGAGGGAGCGGGGATTGTTATTGACACTGTTTATTTTCTATGGGTGAGGGGTCGGTGATTGTTATTGACACTGTTTATCTTCTGTGGGAGAGTGGATCGGGGATTGTTATTGACACAGTTTATTTTCCGTGGGTGAGGGGATCAGGGATTGTTATTGACACTGTTTATTTTCTGTGGGTGAGTGGATCGGCGATTGTTATTGACACTGTTTATTTTCCGTGGGTGAGGGGATCAGGGATTGTTATTGACACTGTTTATTTTCTGTCTCTGAGTGGATCAAAGATTGTTTTTGAAACTGTTTATTTTCTGTGGGTGAGGGGTCGGGGATTGTTATTGACACTGTTTATTTTCTGAGGGTGAGGGGATAAGGGATTGTTATTGACACTGTTTATTTTCTGAGGGTGAGGGGATCGGGGAAGGTTATAGACACTGTTTATTTTTTATTGGTGAAGGGTCGGCGATTGTTATTGACACTGTTTATTTTCTGTGGGTGAGGGGTTGGGGATTGTTATTGACACTGTTTATTTTCTGTGGGAGAGTGGATCGGGGATTCTTACTGACACTGTTTATTTTCTGTGGGTGAGGGGATCGGGGATTGTTATTGACACTGTTTATTTTCTGTGGGTGAGGGGATCGGGGATTGTTATTGACACTGTTTATTTTCTGTGGGTGAGGGACCGGGGATTGTTATTGACACTGTTTATTTTCTGTGGGTGAGGGGATCGGGGATTGTTATTGACACTGTTTATTTTCTGTGTGTGAGGTGATCGGGGATTGTTATTGACACTGTTTATTTTCTGTGGGTGAGGGGATCGGGGATTGTTATTGACACTGTTTATTTTCTGTGGGTGAGGGGTCGGGGATTGTTATTGACACTGTTTATTTTCTGTGGGAGAGTGGATCGGGGATTGTTATTGACACTGTTTATTTTCTGTGGGAGAGTGGATCGGGGATTGTTATTGACACTGTTTATTTTTTATGGGTGAAGGGTCGGCGATTCTTATTGACACTGTTTATTTTCTGTGGGTGAGGGATCGGGGATTGTTATTGACACTGTTTATTTTCTGTGGGTGAGGGGTCGGCGATTGTTATTGGCACTGTTTATTTTCTGTGGGTGAGGGAGCGGGGATTGTTATTGACACTGTTTATTTTCTGTGGGTGAGGGGATCGGGGATTGTTATTGACACTGTTTATTTTCTGTGGGTGAGAGGATCGGGGATTGTTATTGACACTGTTTATTTTCTATGGGTGAGGGGTCGGTGATTGTTATTGACACTGTTTATTTTCTGTGGGAGAGTGGATCGGGGATTGTTATTGACACTGTTTATTTTCCGTGGGTGAGGGGATCAGGGATTGTTATTGACACTGTTTCTTTTCTGTGGGTGAGGGATCGGTGATTGTTATTGACACTGTTTATTTTCTGTGGGAGAGTGGATCGGGGATTGTTATTGACACTGTTTATTTTCCGTGGGTGAGGGGATCAGGGATTGTTATTGACACTATTTATTTTCTGTGGGTGAGGGATCGGGGATTGTTATTGACACTGTTTATTTTCTGCGGCTGAGGGATCGGTGATTGTTATTGACACTGTTTATTTTCTGTGGGAGAGTGGATCGGGGATTCTTATTGACACTGTTTATTTTCTGTGTGTGAGGGGATCGGGGATTGTTATTGACACTGTTTATTTTCTGTGGGAGAGTGGATCGGGGATTGTTATTTACACTGTTTATTTTCTGTCTCTGAGTGGATCAAAGATTGTTTTTGAAACTGTTTATTTTCTGTGGGTGAGGGGTAGGGAATTGTTATTGACACTGTTTATTTTCTGTGGGTGAGGGGTCGGGGATTGTTATTGACACTGTTTATTTTCTGTGGGAGAGTGGATCGGGGATTGTTACTGACACTGTTTATTTTCTGTGGGTGAGGGGATCGGGGATTGTTAATGACACTGTTTATTTTCTGTGGGTGAGGGGATCGGGGATTGTTATTGACACTGTTTATTTTCTGTGGGTGAGGGGATCGGGGAAGGTTATAGACACTGTTTATTTTTTATGGGTGAAGGGTCGGCGATTGTTATTGACACTGTTTATTTTCTGATGGTGAGTGGATCGGGGAAGGTTATTGACACTGTTTATTTTTTATGGGTGAAGGGTCGGCGATTGTTATTAACACTGTTTATTTTCTGTGGGTGAGGGGTCGGGGATTGTTATTGACACTGTTTATTTTCTGTGGGAGAGTGGATCGGGGATTGTTATTGACACTGTTTATTTTCTGTGGGTGAGGGGATCGGGGATTGTTATTGACACTGTTTATTTTCTGTGGGTGAGGGGATCGGGGATTGTTATTGACACAGTTTATTTTCTGTGGGTGAGGGGATCGGGGATTGTTATTGACACTGTTTATTTTCTGTGGGTGAGTGGATCGGGGATTGTTATTGACACTGTTTACTTTCTGTGGGTGAGGGGATCGGGGATTGTTATTGACACTGTTTATTTTCTGTGGGTGAGGGACCGGGGATTGTTATTGACACAGTTTATTTTCTGTGGGTGAGGGGATCGGGGATTGTTATTGACACTGTTTATTTTCTGTGTGTGAGGTGATCGGGGATTGTTATTAACACTTTTTATTTTCTGTGGGAGAGTGGATCGGGGATTGTTATTGACACTGTTTATTTTCTGTGGGAGAGTGGATCGGGGATTGTTATTGACACTGTTTATTTTTTATGGGTGAAGGGTCGGCGATTCTTATTGACACTGTTTATTTTCTGTGGGTGAGGGATCGTGGATTGTTATTGACACTGTTTATTTTCTGTGGGTGAGGGGTCGGCGATTGTTATTGACACTGTTTATTTTCTGTGGGTGAGGGAGCGGGGATTGTTATTGACACTGTTTATTTTCTGTGGGTGAGGGGTCGGCGATTGTTATTGACACTGTTTATTTTCTGTGGGAGAGTGGATCGGGGATTGTTATTGACACAGTTTATTTTTTATGGGAGAAGGGTCGGCGATTGTTATTGACACTGTTTATTTTCTGTGGGAGAGTGGATCGGGGATTGTTATTGACACTGTTTATTTTCTGTGGGTGAGGGATCGGGGATTGTTACTGACACTGTTTATTTTCTGTGGGTGAAGGGTCGGGGATTGTTATTGACACTGTTTATTTTCTGTGGGTGAGGGATTGGGGATTGTTATTGACACTGTTTATTTTTTATGGGTGAAGGGTCGGCGATTGTTATTGACACTGTTTATTTTCTGTGGGTGAGGGGTCTGGGATTGTTATTGACACTGTTTATTTTCTGTGGGTGAGGGAGTGGGGATTGTTATTGACACTGTTTATTTTCTGTGGGTGAGGGAGCGGGGATTGTTATTGACACTGTTTATTTTCTGTGGGTGAGGGATCGGGGATTGTTATTGACACTGTTTATTTTTTATGGGTGAAAGGTCGGCGATTGTTATTGACACTGTTTATTTTCTGTCTCTGAGTGGATCAAAGATTGTTTTTGAAACTGTTTATTTTCAGTGGGTGAGGGGTCGGGGATTGTTATTGACACTGTTTATTTTCTGAGGGTGAGGGGATAAGGGATTGTTATTGACGCAGTTTATTTTCTGTGGGTGAGGGATCGGGGATTGTTATTGACACTGTTTATTTTCTGAGGGTGAGGGGATCGGGGAAGGTTATAGACACTGTTTATTTTTTATGGGTGAAGGGTCGGCGATTGTTATTGACACTGTTTATTTTCTGATGGTGAGTGGATCGGGGAAGGTTATTGACACTGTTTATTTTTTATGGGTGAAGGGTCGGCGATTGTTATTGACACTGTTTATTTTCTGTGGGTGAGGGGTCGGGGATTGTTATTGACACTGTATATTTTCTGTGGGAGAGTGGATCGGGGATTGTTACTGACACTGTTTATTTTCTGTGGGTGAGGGGATCGGGGATTGCTATTGACACTGTTTATTTTCTGTGGGTGAGGGAGCGGGGATTGTTATTGACACTGTTTATTTTCTGTGGGTGAGGGGATCGGGGATTGTTATTGACACTGTTTATTTTCTGTGGGTGAGGGGATCGGGGATTGTTATTGACACTGTTTATTTTCTGTGGGTGAGGGGTCGGGGATTGTTATTGACACTGTTTATTTTCTGTGGGAGAGTGGATCGGGGATTGTTATTGACACTGTTTATTTTCTGTGGGAGAGTGGATCGGGGATTGTTATTGACACTGTTTATTTTTTATGGGTGAAGGGTCGGCGATTCTTATTGACACTGTTTATTTTCTGTGGGTGAGGGATCGGGGATTGTTATTGACACTGTTTATTTTCTGTGGGTGAGGGGTCGGCGATTGTTATTGACACTGTTTATTTTCTGTGGGTGAGGGAGCGGGGATTGTTATTGACACTGTTTATTTTCTGTGGGTGAGGGGATCGGGGATTGTTATTGACACTGTTTATTTTCTGTGGGTGAGAGGATCGGGGATTGTTATTGACACTGTTTATTTTCTATGGGTGAGGGGTCGGTGATTGTTATTGACACTGTTTATTTTCTGTGGGAGAGTGGATCGGGGATTGTTATTGACACTGTTTATTTTCCGTGGGTGAGGGGATCAGGGATTGTTATTGACACTGTTTCTTTTCTGTGGGTGAGGGATCGGTGATTGTTATTGACACTGTTTATTTTCTGTGGGAGAGTGGATCGGGGATTGTTATTGACACTGTTTATTTTCCGTGGGTGAGGGGATCAGGGATTGTTATTGACACTATTTATTTTCTGTGGGTGAGGGATCGGGGATTGTTATTGACACTGTTTATTTTCTGTGGCTGAGGGATCGGGGATTGTTATTGACACTGTTTATTTTCTATGGGTGAGGGGTCGGTGATTGTTATTGACACTGTTTATTTTCTGTGGGAGAGTGGATCGGGGATTCTTATTGACACTGTTTATTTTCTGTGTGTGAGGGGATCGGGGATTGTTATTGACACTGTTTATTTTCTGTGGGAGAGTGGATCGGGGATTGTTATTGACACTGTTTATTTTCTGTCTCTGAGTGGATCAAAGATTGTTTTTGAAACTGTTTATTTTCTGTGGGTGAGGGGTAGGGAATTGTTATTGACACTGTTTATTTTCTGAGGGTGAGGGGATAAGGGATTGTTATTGACGCAGTTTATTTTCTGTGGGTGAGGGATCGGGGATTGTTATTGACACTGTTTATTTTCTGAGGGTGAGGGGATCGGGGAAGGTTATAGACACTGTTTATTTTTTATGGGTGAAGGGTCGGCGATTGTTATTGACACTGTTTATTTTCTGATGGTGAGTGGATCGGGGAAGGTTATTGACACTGTTTATTTTTTATGGGTGAAGGGTCGGCGATTGTTATTGACACTGTTTATTTTCTGTGGGTGAGGGGTCGGGGATTGTTATTGACACTGTTTATTTTCAGTGGGAGAGTGGATCGGGGATTGTTATTGACACTGTTTATTTTCTGTGGGTGAGGGGATCGGGGATTGTTATTGACACTGTTTATTTTCTGTGGGTGAGGGGATCGGGGATTGTTATTGACACAGTTTATTTTCTGTGGGTGAGGGGATCGGGGATTGTTATTGACACTGTTTATTTTCTGTGGGTGAGTGGATCGGGGATTGTTATTGACACTGTTTATTTTCTGTGGGTGAGGGGATCGGGGATTGTTATTGACACTGTTTATTTTCTGTGGGTGAGGGACCGGGGATTGTTATTGACACAGTTTATTTTCTGTGGGTGAGGGGATCGGGGATTGTTATTGACACTGTTTATTTTCTGTGTGTGAGGTGATCGGGGATTGTTATTAACACTGTTTATTTTCTGTGGGAGAGTGGATCGGGGATTGTTATTGACACTGTTTATTTTCTGTGGGAGAGTGGATCGGGGATTGTTATTGACACTGTTTATTTTCTGTGGGTGAAGGGTCGGGGATTGTTATTGACACTGTTTATTTTCTGTGGGTGAGGGGATCGGGGATTGTTATTGACACTGTTTATTTTTTATGGGTGAAGGGTCGGCGATTCTTATTGACACTGTTTATTTTCTGTGGGTGAGGGATCGTGGATTGTTTTTGACACTGTTTATTTTCTGTGGGTGAAGGGTCGGGGATTGTTATTGACACTGTTTATTTTCTGTGGGTGAGGGGATCGGGGATTGTTATTGACACTGTTTATTTTTTATGGGTGAAGGGTCGGCGATTCTTATTGACACTGTTTATTTTCTGTGGGTGAGGGATCGTGGATTGTTATTGACACAGTTTATTTTTTATGGGAGAAGGGTCGGCGATTGTTATTGACACTGTTTATTTTCTGTGGGTGAGGGAGCGGGGATTGTTATTGACACTGTTTATTTTCTGTGGGTGAGGGATAGGGGATTGTTATTGACACTGTTTATTTTCTGTGGGTGAGGGAGCAGGGATTGTTATTGACACTGTTTATTTTCTGTGGGTGTGAGGTGTCGGGGATTGTTATTGACACTGTTTATTTTCTGTGGGTGAGGGGTCGGTGATTGTTATTGACACTGTTTATTTTCTGTGGGTGAGGGAGCGGGGATTGTTATTGACACTGTTTATTTTCTGTGGGTGAGGGGTCGGCGATTGTTATTGACACTGTTTATTTTCTGTGGATGAGGGAGCGGGGATTGTTATTGACACTGTTTATTTTCTGTGGGAGAGTGGATCGGGGATTGTTATTGACACAGTTTATTTTTTATGGGAGAAGGGTCGGCGATTGTTATTGACACTGTTTATTTCTTATGGGTGAAGGGTCGGCGATTGTTATTGACACTGTTTATTTTCTGATGGTGAGTGGATCGGGGAAGGTTATTGACACTGTTTATTTTTGATGGGTGAAGGGTCGGCGATTGTTATTGACACTGTTTATTTTCTGTTGGTGAGGGGTCGGGGATTGTTATTGACACTGTTTATTTTCTGTGGGAGAGTGGATCGGGGATTGTTATTGACACTGTTTATTTTCTGTGGGTGAGGGGATCGTGGATTGTTATTGACACTGTTTATTTTCTGTGGGTGAGGGGATCGGGGATTGTTATTGACACAGTTTATTTTCTGTGGGTGAGGGGATCGGGGATTGTTATTGACACTGTTTATTTTCTGTGGGTGAGTGGATCGGGGATTGTTATTGACACTGTTTATTTTCTGTGGGTGAGGGGATCGGGGATTGTTATTGACACTGTTTATTTTCTGTGGGTGAGGGACCGGGGATTGTTATTGACACAGTTTATTTTCTGTGGGTGAGGGGATCGGGGATTGTTATTGACACTGTTTATTTTCTGTGTGTGAGGTGATCGGGGATTGTTATTAACACTGTTTATTTTCTGTGGGAGAGTGGATCGGGGATTGTTATTGACACTGTTTATTTTCTGTGGGAGAGTGGATCGGGGATTGTTATTGACACTGTTTATTTTCTGTGGGTGAAGGGTCGGGGATTGTTATTGACACTGTTTATTTTCTATGGGTGAGGGGATCGGGGATTGTTATTGACACTGTTTATTTTCTGTGGGTGAGAGGATCGGGGATTGTTATTGACACTGTTTATTTTCTGTGGGTGAGGGATCGGGGATTGTTATTGACACTGTTTATTTTCTGTGGGTGAGGGGATCGGGGATTGTTATTGACACTGTTTATTTTCTGTGGGTGATGGGATAGGGGATTGATATTGACACTGTTTATTTTCTGTGTCTGAGGGGATCAGGGATTGATATTGACACTGTTTATTTTCTGTGGGTGAGGGGATCGGGGATTGTTATTGACACTGTTTATTTTCTGTGGGTGAGGGGATCGGGGATTGTTATTGACACTGTTTATTTTCTGTGGGTGAGGGGATCGGGGATTGTTATTGACACTGTTTATTTTCTGTGGGTGATGGGATAGGGGATTGATATTGACACTGTTTATTTTCTGTGTCTGAGGGGATCAGGGATTGATATTGACACTGTTTATTTTCTGTGTCTGAGGGGTCGGGGATTGTTATTGACACTGTTTATTTTCTGTGGGTGAGGGGATCGGGGATTGTTATTGACACTGTTTATTTTCTGTGGGTGAGGGAGCGGGGATTGTTATTGACACTGTTTATTTTCTGTGGGTGAGGGGATCGGGGATTGTTATTGACACTGTTTATTTTCTGTGGGTGAGGGGATCGGGGATTGTTATTGACACTGTTTATTTTCTATGGGTGAGGAGATCGGGGATTGTTATTGACACTGTTTATTTTCTGTGGGTGAGGGGATCTGGGATTGTTATTGACACTGTTTATTTTCTGTGGGAGAGTGGACCGGGGATTGTTATTGACACTGTTTATTTTCTGTGGGTGAGGGGATCGGGGATTGTTATTGACACTGTTTATTTTCAGTGTCTGAGTGGATCGGGGATTGTTATTGACACTATTTATTTTCTGTGGGTGAGGGAGCGGGGATTGTTATTGACACTGTTTATTTTCTGTGTGTGAGGGGATCGGGGATTGTTATTGACACTGTTTATTTTCTGTGGGTGAGGGGATTGGGGATTGTTATTGACACTGTTTATTTTCTGTGGGTGAGGGATCGGGGATTGTTATTGACACTGTTTATTTTCTGTGGGAGAGTGGATCGGGGATTGTTATTGACACTGTTTATTTTCTGTGGGTGAGGGATCGGGGATTGTTATTGACACTGTTTATTTTCTGTGTGTGAGGGGATCGGGGATTGTTATTGACACTGTTTATTTTCTGTGGGTGAGGGGATCGGGGATTGTTATTGACACTGTTTATTTTCTGTGGGAGAGTGGATCGGGGATTGTTATTGACACTGTTTATTTTCTGTCTCTGAGTGGATCAAAGATTGTTTTTGAAACTGTTTATTTTCTGTGGGTGAGGGGTCGGGGATTGTTATTGACACTGTTTATTTTCTGAGGGTGAGGGGATAGGGGATTGTTATTGACACTGTTTATTTTCTGAGGGTGAGGGGATCGGGGAAGGTTATTGACACTGTTTATTTTTTATGGGTGAAGGGTCGGCGATTGTTATTGACACTGTTTATTTTCTGTGGGTGAGGGGTCGGGGATAGTTATTGACATTGTTTATTTTCTGTGGGAGAGTGGATCGGGGATTGTTACTGACACTGTTTATTTTCTGTGGGTGAGGGAATCGGGGATTGTTATTGACACTGTTTATTTTCTGTGGGTGAGGCGAACGGGGATTGTTATTGACACTGTTTATTTTCTGTGGGAGAGTGGATCGGGGATTGTTACTGACACTGTTTATTTTCTGTGGGTGAGGGAATCGGGGATTGTTACTGACACTGTTTATTTTCTGTGGGTGAGGGATCGGGGATTGTTACTGACACTGTTTATTTTCTGTGGGTGAGGGGATCGGGGATTGTTACTGACACTGTTTATTTTCTGTGGGTGAGGGAATCGGGGATTGTTATTGACACTGTTTATTTTCTGTGGGTGAGGCGAACGGGGATTGTTATTGACACTGTTTATTTTCTGTGGGAGAGTGGATCGGGGATTGTTACTGACACTGTTTATTTTCTGTGGGTGAGGGAATCGGGGATTGTTATTGACACTGTTTATTTTCTGTGGGTGAGAGGATCGGGTATTGTTATTGACACTGTTTATTTTCTGTGTCTGAGGGGATCGGGGATTGTTATTGACACTGTTTATTTTCTGTGGGTGAGGGACCGGGGATTGTTATTGACACTGTTTATTTTCTGTGGGTGAGGGGATCGGGGATTGTTATTGACACTGTTTAATTTCTGTGGGTGAGGGGATCGGGGATTGTTATTGACACTGTTTATTTTCTGTGGGTGAGGGACCGGGGATTGTTATTGACACTGTTTATTTTCTGTGGGTGAGGGGATCGGGGATTGTTATTGACACTGTTTATTTTCTGTGGGAGAGTGGATCGGGGATTGTTATTGACACTGTTTATTTTCTGTGGGTGAGGGGATCGGGGATTGTTATTGACACTGTTTAATTTCTGTGGGTGAGGGGATCGGCGATTGTTATTGACACTGTTTATTTTCTGTGGGTGAGGGGATCGGCGATTCTTATTGACACTGTTTATTTTCTGTGGGTGAGGGATCGGGGATTGTTATTGACACTGTTTATTTTCTGTGGGTGAGGGGTCGGCGATTGTTATTGACACTGTTTATTTTCTGTGGGTGAGGGGATCGGGGATTGTTATTGACACTATTTATTTTCTGTGGGTGAGGGGATCGGGGATTGTTATTGACACTGTTTATTTTCTGTGTGTGAGTGATCGGGGATTGTTATTGACACTGTTTATTTTCTGTGGGTGAGGGGATCGGGGATTGTTATTGACACTGTTTATTTTCTGTGGGTGAGTGGATCGGGGATTGTTATTGACACAGTTTATTTTTTATGGGAGAAGGGTCGGCAATTGTTATTGACACTGTTTATTTTCTGTGGGTGAGGGATCGGGGATTGTTATTGACACTGTTTATTTTCTATGGGTGAAGGGTCGGGGATTGTTATTGACACTGTTTATTTTCTGTGGGTGAGGGGATCGGGGATTGTTATTGACACTGTTTATTTTTTATGGGAGAAGGGTCGGCGATTGTTATTGACACTGTTTATTTTCTGTGGGTGAGGGATCGGGGATTGTTATTGACACTGTTTATTTTCTGTGGGTGAGTGGATCGGGGATTGTTATTGACACTGTTTATTTTCTGTGGGTGAGTGGATCGGGGATTGTTATTGACACTGTTTATTTTCAGTGTCTGAGTGGATCGGGGATTGTTATTGACACTGTTTATTTTCAGTGTCTGAGTGGATCGGGGATTGTTATTGACACAGTTTATTTTTTATGGGAGAAGGGTCGGCGATTGTTATTGACACTGTTTATTTTCTGTGGGTGAGGGATCGGGGATTGTTATTGACACTGTTTATTTTCTATGGGTGAAGGGTCGGGGATTGTTATTGACACTGTTTATTTTCTGAGGGTGAGTGGATCGAGGATTGTTAATGACAATGTTTATTTTCTGTGGGTGAGGGGTCTGGGATTGTTATTGACAATGTTTATTTTCTATGGGTGAGGGGATCGGGGATTGTTATTGACACTGTTTATTTTCTGTGGGTGAGAGGATCGGGGATTGTTATTGACACTGTTTATTTTCTGTGGGTGAGGGATCGGGGATTGTTATTGACACTGTTTATTTTCTGTGGGTGAGGGGATCGGGGATTGTTATTGACACTGTTTATTTTCTGTGGGTGATGGGATAGGGGATTGATATTGACACTGTTTATTTTCTGTGTCTGAGGGGATCAGGGATTGATATTGACACTGTTTATTTTCTGTGGGTGAGGGGATCGGGGATTGTTATTGACACTGTTTATTTTCTGTGGGTGAGGGGATCGGGGATTGTTATTGACACTGTTTATTTTCTGTGGGTGAGGGGATCGGGGATTGTTATTGACACTGTTTATTTTCTGTGGGTGATGGGATAGGGGATTGATATTGACACTGTTTATTTTCTGTGTCTGAGGGGATCAGGGATTGATATTGACACTGTTTATTTTCTGTGTCTGAGGGGTCGGGGATTGTTATTGACACTGTTTATTTTCTGTGGGTGAGGGGATCGGGGATTGTTATTGACACTGTTTATTTTCTGTGGGTGAGGGAGCGGGGATTGTTATTGACACTGTTTATTTTCTGTGGGTGAGGGGATCGGGGATTGTTATTGACACTGTTTATTTTCTGTGGGTGAGGGGATCGGGGATTGTTATTGACACTGTTTATTTTCTATGGGTGAGGAGATCGGGGATTGTTATTGACACTGTTTATTTTCTGTGGGTGAGGGGATCGGGGATTGTTATTGACACAGTTTATTTTCTGTGGGAGAGTGGATCGGGGATTGTTATTGACACTGTTTATTTTCTGTGTGTGAGGGGATCGGGGATTGTTATTGACACTGTTTATTTTCTGTGGGTGAGGGGATTGGGGATTGTTATTGACACTGTTTATTTTCTGTGGGTGAGGGATCGGGGATTGTTATTGACACTGTTTATTTTCTGTGGGAGAGGGGATCGGGCATTGTTATTGACACTGTTTATTTTCTGTGGGTGAGGGGATTGGGGATTGTTATTGACACTGTTTATTTTCTGTGGGTGAGGGAGCGGGGATTGTTATTGACACTGTTTATTTTCTGTGTGTGAGGGGATCGGGGATTGTTATTGACACTGTTTATTTTCTGTGGGTGAGGGGATTGGGGATTGTTATTGACACTGTTTATTTTCTGTGGGTGAGGGAGCGGGGATTGTTATTGACACTGTTTATTTTCTATGGGTGAGGGGATCGGGGATTGTTATTGACACTGTTTATTTTCTGTGGGTGAGGGATCGGGGATTGTTATTGACACTGTTTATTTTCTGTGTGTGAGGGGATCGGGGATTGTTATTGACACTGTTTATTTTCTGTGGGTGAGGGGATCGGGGATTGTTATTGACACTGTTTATTTTCTGTGGGAGAGTGGATCGGGGATTGTTATTGACACTGTTTATTTTCTGTCTCTGAGTGGATCAAAGATTGTTTTTGAAACTGTTTATTTTCTGTGGGTGAGGGGTCGGGGATTGTTATTGACACTGTTTATTTTCTGAGGGTGAGGGGATAGGGGATTGTTATTGACACTGTTTATTTTCTGAGGGTGAGGGGATCGGGGAAGGTTATTGACACTGTTTATTTTTTATGGGTGAAGGGTCGGCGATTGTTATTGACACTGTTTATTTTCTGTGGGTGAGGGGTCGGGGATAGTTATTGACACTGTTTATTTTCTGTGGGAGAGTGGATCGGGGATTGTTACTGACACTGTTTATTTTCTGTGGGTGAGGGAATCGGGGATTGTTATTGACACTGTTTATTTTCTGTGGGTGAGTGGATCGGGTATTGTTATTGACACTGTTTATTTTCTGTGTCTGAGGGGATCGGGGATTGTTATTGACACTGTTTATTTTCTGTGGGTGAGGGACCGGGGATTGTTATTGACACTGTTTATTTTCTGTGGGTGAGGGGATCGGGGATTGTTATTGACACTGTTTAATTTCTGTGGGTGAGGGGATCGGGGATTGTTATTGACACTGTTTATTTTCTGTGGGTGAGGGACCGGGGATTGTTATTGACACTGTTTATTTTCTGTGGGTGAGGGGATCGGGGATTGTTATTGACACTGTTTATTTTCTGTGGGAGAGTGGATCGGGGATTGTTATTGACACTGTTTATTTTCTGTGGGTGAGGGGATCGGGGATTGTTATTGACACTGTTTAATTTCTGTGGGTGAGGGGATCGGCGATTGTTATTGACACTGTTTATTTTCTGTGGGTGAGGGGATCGGCGATTCTTATTGACACTGTTTATTTTCTGTGGGTGAGGGATCGGGGATTGTTATTGACACTGTTTATTTTCTGTGGGTGAGGGGTCGGCGATTGTTATTGACACTGTTTATTTTCTGTGGGTGAGGGGATCGGGGATTGTTATTGACACTATTTATTTTCTGTGGGTGAGGGGATCGGGGATTGTTATTGACACTGTTTATTTTCTGTGTGTGAGTGATCGGGGATTGTTATTGACACTGTTTATTTTCTGTGGGTGAGGGGATCGGGGATTGTTATTGACACTGTTTATTTTCTGTGGGTGAGTGGATCGGGGATTGTTATTGACACAGTTTATTTTTTATGGGAGAAGGGTCGGCAATTGTTATTGACACTGTTTATTTTCTGTGGGTGAGGGATCGGGGATTGTTATTGACACTGTTTATTTTCTATGGGTGAAGGGTCGGGGATTGTTATTGACACTGTTTATTTTCTGTGGGTGAGGGGATCGGGGATTGTTATTGACACTGTTTATTTTTTATGGGAGAAGGGTCGGCGATTGTTATTGACACTGTTTATTTTCTGTGGGTGAGGGATCGGGGATTGTTATTGACACTGTTTATTTTCTGTGGGTGAGTGGATCGGGGATTGTTATTGACACTGTTTATTTTCTGTGGGTGAGTGGATCGGGGATTGTTATTGACACTGTTTATTTTCAGTGTCTGAGTGGATCGGGGATTGTTATTGACACTGTTTATTTTCAGTGTCTGAGTGGATCGGGGATTGTTATTGACACAGTTTATTTTTTATGGGAGAAGGGTCGGCGATTGTTATTGACACTGTTTATTTTCTGTGGGTGAGGGATCGGGGATTGTTATTGACACTGTTTATTTTCTATGGGTGAAGGGTCGGGGATTGTTATTGACACTGTTTATTTTCTGTGGGTGAGGGGATCGGGGATTGTTATTGACACTGTTTATTTTTTATGGGTGAAGGGTCGGCGATTGTTATTGACACTGTTTATTTTCAGTATCTGAGTGGATCGGGGATTGTTATTGACACTGTTTATTTTCTGTGGGTGAGGGGATCGGGGATTGTTATTGACACTGTTTATTTTCTATGGGTGAGGGGAACGGGGATTGTTATTGACTGTTTATTTTCTGTGGGTGAGGGGTCTGGGATTGTTATTGACACTGTTTATTTTCTGTGGGTGAGGGGATCGAGGATTGTTATTGACACTGTTTATTTTTTATGGGTGAAGGGTCGGCGATTGTTATTGACACTGTTTATTTTCTGTGGGTGAGGGGATCGGGGATTGTTATTGACACTGTTTATTTTTTATGGGTGAAGGGTCGGCGATTGTTATTGACACTGTTTATTTTCAGTATCTGAGTGGATCGGGGATTGTTATTGACACTGTTTATTTTCTGTGGTTGGGGGATCGGGGATTGTTATTGACACTGTTTATTTTCTATGGGTGAAGGGTCGGCGATTGTTATTGACACTGTTTATTTTCAGTGTCTGAGTGGATCGGGGATTGTTATTGACACAGTTTATTTTTTATGGGAGAAGGGTCGGCGATTGTTATTGACACTGTTTATTTTCTATGGGTGAGGGGAACGGGGATTGTTATTGACACTGTTTATTTTCTATGGGTGAGGGGAACGGGGATTGTTATTGACACTGTTTATTTTCTGTGGGAGAGTGGATCGGGGATTGTTATTGACACTGTTTATTTTCTGTGGGTGAGGGATCGGGGATTGTTATTGACACTGTTTATTTTCTATGGGTGAAGGGTCGGGGATTGTTATTGACACTGTTTATTTTCTGAGGGTGAGTGGATCGAGGATTGTTAATGACAATGTTTATTTTCTGTGGGTGAGGGGTCTGGGATTGTTATTGACAATGTTTATTTTCTATGGGTGAGGGGATCGGGGATTGTTATTGACACTGTTTATTTTCTGTGGGTGAGAGGATCGGGGATTGTTATTGACACTGTTTATTTTCTGTGGGTGAGGGATCGGGGATTGTTATTGACACTGTTTATTTTCTGTGGGTGAGGGGATCGGGGATTGTTATTGACACTGTTTATTTTCTGTGGGTGATGGGATAGGGGATTGATATTGACACTGTTTATTTTCTGTGTCTGAGGGGATCAGGGATTGATATTGACACTGTTTATTTTCTGTGGGTGAGGGGATCGGGGATTGTTATTGACACTGTTTATTTTCTGTGGGTGAGGGGATCGGGGATTGTTATTGACACTGTTTATTTTCTGTGGGTGAGGGGATCGGGGATTGTTATTGACACTGTTTATTTTCTGTGGGTGATGGGATAGGGGATTGATATTGACACTGTTTATTTTCTGTGTCTGAGGGGATCAGGGATTGATATTGACACTGTTTATTTTCTGTGTCTGAGGGGTCGGGGATTGTTATTGACACTGTTTATTTTCTGTGGGTGAGGGGATCGGGGATTGTTATTGACACTGTTTATTTTCTGTGGGTGAGGGAGCGGGGATTGTTATTGACACTGTTTATTTTCTGTGGGTGAGGGGATCGGGGATTGTTATTGACACTGTTTATTTTCTGTGGGTGAGGGGATCGGGGATTGTTATTGACACTGTTTATTTTCTATGGGTGAGGAGATCGGGGATTGTTATTGACACTGTTTATTTTCTGTGGGTGAGGGGATCGGGGATTGTTATTGACACAGTTTATTTTCTGTGGGAGAGTGGATCGGGGATTGTTATTGACACTGTTTATTTTCTGTGTGTGAGGGGATCGGGGATTGTTATTGACACTGTTTATTTTCTGTGGGTGAGGGGATTGGGGATTGTTATTGACACTGTTTATTTTCTGTGGGTGAGGGATCGGGGATTGTTATTGACACTGTTTATTTTCTGTGGGAGAGTGGATCGGGGATTGTTATTGACACTGTTTATTTTCTGTGGGTGAGGGATCGGGGATTGTTATTGACACTGTTTATTTTCTGTGTGTGAGGGGATCGGGGATTGTTATTGACACTGTTTATTTTCTGTGGGTGAGGGGATCGGGGATTGTTATTGACACTGTTTATTTTCTGTGGGAGAGTGGATCGGGGATTGTTATTGACACTGTTTATTTTCTGTCTCTGAGTGGATCAAAGATTGTTTTTGAAACTGTTTATTTTCTGTGGGTGAGGGGTCGGGGATTGTTATTGACACTGTTTATTTTCTGAGGGTGAGGGGATAGGGGATTGTTATTGACACTGTTTATTTTCTGAGGGTGAGGGGATCGGGGAAGGTTATTGACACTGTTTATTTTTTATGGGTGAAGGGTCGGCGATTGTTATTGACACTGTTTATTTTCTGTGGGTGAGGGGTCGGGGATAGTTATTGACACTGTTTATTTTCTGTGGGAGAGTGGATCGGGGATTGTTACTGACACTGTTTATTTTCTGTGGGTGAGGGAATCGGGGATTGTTATTGACACTGTTTATTTTCTGTGGGTGAGAGGATCGGGTATTGTTATTGACACTGTTTATTTTCTGTGTCTGAGGGGATCGGGGATTGTTATTGACACTGTTTATTTTCTGTGGGTGAGGGACCGGGGATTGTTATTGACACTGTTTATTTTCTGTGGGTGAGGGGATCGGGGATTGTTATTGACACTGTTTAATTTCTGTGGGTGAGGGGATCGGGGATTGTTATTGACACTGTTTATTTTCTGTGGGTGAGGGACCGGGGATTGTTATTGACACTGTTTATTTTCTGTGGGTGAGGGGATCGGGGATTGTTATTGACACTGTTTATTTTCTGTGGGAGAGTGGATCGGGGATTGTTATTGACACTGTTTATTTTCTGTGGGTGAGGGGATCGGGGATTGTTATTGACACTGTTTAATTTCTGTGGGTGAGGGGATCGGCGATTGTTATTGACACTGTTTATTTTCTGTGGGTGAGGGGATCGGCGATTCTTATTGACACTGTTTATTTTCTGTGGGTGAGGGATCGGGGATTGTTATTGACACTGTTTATTTTCTGTGGGTGAGGGGTCGGCGATTGTTATTGACACTGTTTATTTTCTGTGGGTGAGGGGATCGGGGATTGTTATTGACACTATTTATTTTCTGTGGGTGAGGGGATCGGGGATTGTTATTGACACTGTTTATTTTCTGTGTGTGAGTGATCGGGGATTGTTATTGACACTGTTTATTTTCTGTGGGTGTGGGGATCGGGGATTGTTATTGACACTGTTTATTTTCTGTGGGTGAGTGGATCGGGGATTGTTATTGACACAGTTTATTTTTTATGGGAGAAGGGTCGGCAATTGTTATTGACACTGTTTATTTTCTGTGGGTGAGGGATCGGGGATTGTTATTGACACTGTTTATTTTCTATGGGTGAAGGGTCGGGGATTGTTATTGACACTGTTTATTTTCTGTGGGTGAGGGGATCGGGGATTGTTATTGACACTGTTTATTTTTTATGGGAGAAGGGTCGGCGATTGTTATTGACACTGTTTATTTTCTGTGGGTGAGGGATCGGGGATTGTTATTGACACTGTTTATTTTCTGTGGGTGAGTGGATCGGGGATTGTTATTGACACTGTTTATTTTCTGTGGGTGAGTGGATCGGGGATTGTTATTGACACTGTTTATTTTCAGTGTCTGAGTGGATCGGGGATTGTTATTGACACTGTTTATTTTCAGTGTCTGAGTGGATCGGGGATTGTTATTGACACAGTTTATTTTTTATGGGAGAAGGGTCGGCGATTGTTATTGACACTGTTTATTTTCTGTGGGTGAGGGATCGGGGATTGTTATTGACACTGTTTATTTTCTATGGGTGAAGGGTCGGGGATTGTTATTGACACTGTTTATTTTCTGTGGGTGAGGGGATCGGGGATTGTTATTGACACTGTTTATTTTTTATGGGTGAAGGGTCGTCGATTGTTATTGACACTGTTTATTTTCAGTATCTGAGTGGATCGGGGATTGTTATTGACACTGTTTATTTTCTGTGGGTGAGGGGATCGGGGATTGTTATTGACACTGTTTATTTTCTATGGGTGAGGGGAACGGGGATTGTTATTGACTGTTTATTTTCTGTGGGTGAGGGGTCTGGGATTGTTATTGACACTGTTTATTTTCTGTGGGTGAGGGGATCGAGGATTGTTATTGACACTGTTTATTTTTTATGGGTGAAGGGTCGGCGATTGTTATTGACACTGTTTATTTTCTGTGGGTGAGGGGATCGGGGATTGTTATTGACACTGTTTATTTTTTATGGGTGAAGGGTCGGCGATTGTTATTGACACTGTTTATTTTCAGTATCTGAGTGGATCGGGGATTGTTATTGACACTGTTTATTTTCTGTGGTTGGGGGATCGGGGATTGTTATTGACACTGTTTATTTTCTATGGGTGAAGGGTCGGCGATTGTTATTGACACTGTTTATTTTCTGTGGGTGAGGGGATCGGGGATTGTTATTGACACTGTTTATTTTTTATGGGTGAAGGGTCGGCGATTGTTATTGACACTGTTTATTTTCAGTATCTGAGTGGATCGGGGATTGCTATTGACACTGTTTATTTTCTGTGGGTGAGGGGATCGGGGATTGTTATTGACACTGTTTATTTTCTATGGGTGAGCGGAACGGGGATTGTTATTGACACTGTTTATTTTCTGTGGGTGAGGGGTCTGGGATTGTTATTGACACTGTTTATTTTCTGTGGGTGAGGGGATCGAGGATTGTTATTGACACTGTTTATTTTCTATGGGTGAGGGGAACGGGGATTGTTATTGACACTGTTTATTTTCTGTGGGTGAGGGGATCGGGGATTGTTATTGACACTGTTTATTTTCTGTGGGTGAGGGATCGGGGATAGTTATTGACACTGTTTATTTTTTATGGGTGAAGGGTCGGCGATTGTTATTGACACTATTTATTTTCTGTGGGTGAGGGGATCGGGGATTGTTATTGACACTGTTTATTTTCTGTGGGTGAGGGGATCTGGGATTGTTATTGACACAGTTTATTTTTTATGGGTGAAGGGTCGGCGATTGTTATTGACACTGTTTATTTTCTGTGGGTGAGGGAGCGGGGATTGTTATTGACACTGTTTATTTTCTGTGGGTGAGGGATAGGGGATTGTTATTGACACTGTTTATTTTCTGTGGGTGAGGGAGCAGGGATTGTTATTGACACTGTTTATTTTCTGTGGGTGTGGGGTGTCGGGGATTGTTATTGACACTGTTTATTTTCTGTGGGTGAGGGAGCAGGTATTGTTATTGACACTGTTTATTTTCTGTGGGTGAGGGAATCAGGGATTGTTATTGACACTGTTTATTTTCTGTGGGGGAGGGGTCTGGGATTGTTATTGACACTGTTTATTTTCTGTGAGTGAGGGTTCGGGGATTGTTATTGACACTGTTTATTTTCTGTGGGGGAGGGGTCTGGGATTGTTATTGACACTGTGTATTTTCTGTGGGTGGGGGGTCAGGGATTGTTATTGACACTGTTTATTTTCTGTGGGCGTGGGGTGTCGGGGATTGTTATTGACACTGTTTATTTTCAGTGTGTGAGGGGATCAGGGATTGTTATTGACACTGTTTATTTTCTGTGGGAGAGTGGATAGGGGTTTGTTATTGACACTGTTTATTTTCTGTGGGTGAGGGGATCGGGGATTGTTATTGACACTGTTTATTTTCTGTGGGTGAGTGGATCGGGGATTGTTATTGACACAGTTTATTTTTTATGGGAGAAGGGTCGGCAATTGTTATTGACACTGTTTATTTTCTGTGGGTGAGGGATCGGGGATTGTTATTGACACTGTTTATTTTCTATGGGTGAAGGGTCGGGGATTGTTATTGACACTGTTTATTTTCTGTGGGTGAGGGGATCGGGGATTGTTATTGACACTGTTTATTTTTTATGGGAGAAGGGTCGGCGATTGTTATTGACACTGTTTATTTTCTGTGGGTGAGGGATCGGGGATTGTTATTGACACTGTTTATTTTCTGTGGGTGAGTGGATCGGGGATTGTTATTGACACTGTTTATTTTCTGTGGGTGAGTGGATCGGGGATTGTTATTGACACTGTTTATTTTCAGTGTCTGAGTGGATCGGGGATTGTTATTGACACTGTTTATTTTCAGTGTCTGAGTGGATCGGGGATTGTTATTGACACAGTTTATTTTTTATGGGAGAAGGGTCGGCGATTGTTATTGACACTGTTTATTTTCTGTGGGTGAGGGATCGGGGATTGTTATTGACACTGTTTATTTTCTATGGGTGAAGGGTCGGGGATTGTTATTGACACTGTTTATTTTCTGTGGGTGAGGGGATCGGGGATTGTTATTGACACTGTTTATTTTTTATGGGTGAAGGGTCGGCGATTGTTATTGACACTGTTTATTTTCAGTATCTGAGTGGATCGGGGATTGTTATTGACACTGTTTATTTTCTGTGGGTGAGGGGATCGGGGATTGTTATTGACACTGTTTATTTTCTATGGGTGAGGGGAACGGGGATTGTTATTGACTGTTTATTTTCTGTGGGTGAGGGGTCTGGGATTGTTATTGACACTGTTTATTTTCTGTGGGTGAGGGGATCGAGGATTGTTATTGACACTGTTTATTTTTTATGGGTGAAGGGTCGGCGATTGTTATTGACACTGTTTATTTTCTGTGGGTGAGGGGATCGGGGATTGTTATTGACACTGTTTATTTTTTATGGGTGAAGGGTCGGCGATTGTTATTGACACTGTTTATTTTCAGTATCTGAGTGGATCGGGGATTGTTATTGACACTGTTTATTTTCTGTGGGTGAGGGGATCGGGGATTGTTATTGACACTGTTTATTTTCTATGGGTGAAGGGTCGGCGATTGTTATTGACACTGTTTATTTTCTGTGGGTGAGGGGATCGGGGATTGTTATTGACACTGTTTATTTTTTATGGGTGAAGGGTCGGCGATTGTTATTGACACTGTTTATTTTCAGTATCTGAGTGGATCGGGGATTGTTATTGACACTGTTTATTTTCTGTGGGTGAGGGGATCGGGGATTGTTATTGACACTGTTTATTTTCTGTGGGTGAGGGGTCTGGGATTGTTATTGACACTGTTTATTTTCTGTGGGTGAGGGGATCGAGGATTGTTATTGACACTGTTTATTTTCTATGGGTGAGGGGAACGGGGATTGTTATTGACACTGTTTATTTTCTGTGGGTGAGGGGATCGGGGATTGTTATTGACACTGTTTATTTTCTGTGGGTGAGGGATCGGGGATTGTTATTGACACTGTTTATTTTTTATGGGTGAAGGGTCGGCGATTGTTATTGACACTATTTATTTTCTGTGGGTGAGGGGTCTGGGATTGTTATTGACACAGTTTATTTTTTATGGGTGAAGGGTCGGCGATTGTTATTGACACTGTTTATTTTCTGTGGGTGAGGGAGCGGGGATTGTTATTGACACTGTTTATTTTCTGTGGGTGAGGGATAGGGGATTGTTATTGACACTGTTTATTTTCTGTGGGTGAGGGAGCAGGGATTGTTATTGACACTTTATTTTCTGTGGGTGTGGGGTGTCGGGGATTGTTATTGACACTGTTTATTTTCTGTGGGTGAGGGAGCAGGTATTGTTATTGACACTGTTTATTTTCTGTGGGTGAGGGAATCAGGGATTGTTATTGACACTGTTTATTTTCTGTGGGGGAGGGGTCTGGGATTGTTATTGACACTGTGTATTTTCTGTGGGTGGGGCGTCAGGGATTGTTATTGACACTGTTTATTTTCTGTGGGCGTGGGGTGTCGGGGATTGTTATTGACACTGTTTATTTTCAGTGTGTGAGGGGATCAGGGATTGTTATTGACACTGTTTATTTTCTGTGGGAGAGTGGATAGGGGTTTGTTATTGACACTGTTTATTTTCTGTGGGAGAGTGGATCAGGGATTGTTATTGACACTGTTTATTTTCTGTGGCTGAGGGATCGGTGATTGTTATTGACACTGTTTATTTTCTGTGGGTGAGGGGTCGGGGATTGTTATTGACACTGTTTATTTTTTATGGGTGAAGGGTCGGCGATTGTTATTGACACTATTTATTTTCTGTGGGTGAGGGGTCTGGGATTGTTATTGACACAGTTTATTTTTTATGGGTGAAGGGTCGGCGATTGTTATTGACACTGTTTATTTTCTGTGGGTGAGGGAGCGGGGATTGTTATTGACACTGTTTATTTTCTGTGGGTGAGGGATAGGGGACTGTTATTGACACTGTTTATTTTCTGTGGGTGAGGGAGCAGGGATTGTTATTGACACTGTTTATTTTCTGTGGGTGTGGGGTGTCGGGGATTGTTATTGACACTGTTTATTTTCTGTGGGTGAGGGAGCAGGTATTGTTATTGACACTGTTTATTTTCTGTGGGTGAGGGAATCAGGGATTGTTATTGACACTGTTTATTTTCTGTGGGTGAGGGTACGGGGATTGTTATTGACACTGTTTATTTTCTGTGGGGGAGGGGTCTGGGATTGTTATTGACACTGTGTATTTTCTGTGGGTGGGGGGTCAGGGATTGTTATTGACACTGTTTATTTTCTGTGGGCGTGGGGTGTCGGGGATTGTTATTGACACTGTTTATTTTCAGTGTGTGAGGGGATCAGGGATTGTTATTGACACTGTTTATTTTCTGTGGGAGAGTGGATAGGGGTTTGTTATTGACACTGTTTATTTTCTGTGGGTGAGGGGATCGGGGATTGTTATTGACACTGTTTATTTTCTGTGGGTGAGTGGATCGGGGATTGTTATTGACACTGTTTATTTTCTATGGGTGAAGGGTCGGGGATTGTTATTGACACTGTTTATTTTCTGTGGGTGAGGGGATCGGGGATTGTTATTGACACTGTTTATTTTTTATGGGAGAAGGGTCGGCGATTGTTATTGACACTGTTTATTTTCTGTGGGTGAGGGATCGGGGATTGTTATTGACACTGTTTATTTTCTGTGGGTGAGTGGATCGGGGATTGTTATTGACACTGTTTATTTTCTGTGGGTGAGTGGATCGGGGATTGTTATTGACACTGTTTATTTTCAGTGTCTGAGTGGATCGGGTATTGTTATTGACACTGTTTATTTTCAGTGTCTGAGTGGATCGGGGATTGTTATTGACACAGTTTATTTTTTATGGGAGAAGGGTCGGCGATTGTTATTGACACTGTTTATTTTCTGTGGGTGAGGGATCGGGGATTGTTATTGACACTGTTTATTTTCTATGGGTGAAGGGTCGGGGATTGTTATTGACACTGTTTATTTTCTGTGGGTGAGGGGATCGGGGATTGTTATTGACACTGTTTATTTTTTATGGGTGAAGGGTCGGCGATTGTTATTGACACTGTTTATTTTCAGTATCTGAGTGGATCGGGGATTGTTATTGACACTGTTTATTTTCTGTGGGTGAGGGGATCGGGGATTGTTATTGACACTGTTTATTTTCTATGGGTGAGGGGAACGGGGATTGTTATTGACTGTTTATTTTCTGTGGGTGAGGGGTCTGGGATTGTTATTGACACTGTTTATTTTCTGTGGGTGAGGGGATCGAGGATTGTTATTGACACTGTTTATTTTTTATGGGTGAAGGGTCGGCGATTGTTATTGACACTGTTTATTTTCTGTGGGTGACGGGATCGGGGATTGTTATTGACACTGTTTATTTTTTATGGGTGAAGGGTCGGCGATTGTTATTGACACTGTTTATTTTCAGTATCTGAGTGGATCGGGGATTGTTATTGACACTGTTTATTTTCTGTGGGTGAGGGGATCGGGGATTGTTATTGACACTGTTTATTTTCTATGGGTGAAGGGTCGGCGATTGTTATTGACACTGTTTATTTTCTGTGGGTGAGGGGATCGGGGATTGTTATTGACACTGTTTATTTTTTATGGGTGAAGGGTCGGCGATTGTTATTGACACTGTTTATTTTCAGTATCTGAGTGGATCGGGGATTGTTATTGACACTGTTTATTTTCTGTGGGTGAGGGGATCGGGGATTGTTATTGACACTGTTTATTTTCTATGGGTGAGCGGAACGGGGATTGTTATTGACACTGTTTATTTTCTGTGGGTGAGGGGTCTGGGATTGTTATTGACACTGTTTATTTTCTGTGGGTGAGGGTTCGGGGATTGTTATTGACACTGTTTATTTTCTGTGGGGGAGGGGTCTGGGATTGTTATTGACACTGTGTATTTTCTGTGGGTGGGGGGTCAGGGATTGTTATTGACACTGTTTATTTTCTGTGGGCGTGGGGTGTCGGGGATTGTTATTGACACTGTTTATTTTCAGTGTGTGAGGGGATCAGGGATTGTTATTGACACTGTTTATTTTCTGTGGGAGAGTGGATAGGGGTTTGTTATTGACACTGTTTATTTTCTGTGGGAGAGTGGATCAGGGATTGTTATTGACACTGTTTATTTTCTGTGGCTGAGGGATCGGTGATTGTTATTGACACTGTTTATTTTTTATGGGTGAAGGGTCGGCGATTGTTATTGACACTATTTATTTTCTGTGGGTGAGGGGTCTGGGATTGTTATTGACACAGTTTATTTTTTATGGGTGAAGGGTCGGCGATTGTTATTGACACTGTTTATTTTCTGTGGGTGAGGGAGCGGGGATTGTTATTGACACTGTTTATTTTCTGTGGGTGAGGGATAGGGGATTGTTATTGACACTGTTTATTTTCTGTGGGTGAGGGAGCAGGGATTGTTATTGACACTGTTTATTTTCTGTGGGTGTGGGGTGTCGGGGATTGTTATTGACACTGTTTATTTTCTGTGGGCGTGGGGTGTCGGGGATTGTTATTGACACTGTTTATTTTCAGTGTGTGAGGGGATCAGGGATTGTTATTGACACTGTTTATTTTCTGTGGGAGAGTGGATAGGGGTTTGTTATTGACACTGTTTATTTTCTGTGGGAGAGTGGATCAGGGATTGTTATTGACACTGTTTATTTTCTGTGGCTGAGGGATCGGTGATTGTTATTGACACTGTTTATTTTTTATGGGTGAAGGGTCGGCGATTGTTATTGACACTATTTATTTTCTGTGGGTGAGGGGTCTGGGATTGTTATTGACACAGTTTATTTTTTATGGGTGAAGGGTCGGCGATTGTTATTGACACTGTTTATTTTCTGTGGGTGAGGGAGCGGGGATTGTTATTGACACTGTTTATTTTCTGTGGGTGAGGGATAGGGGATTGTTATTGACACTGTTTATTTTCTGTGGGTGAGGGAGCAGGGATTGTTATTGACACTGTTTATTTTCTGTGGGTGTGGGGTGTCGGGGATTGTTATTGACACTGTTTATTTTCTGTGGGTGAGGGAGCAGGTATTGTTATTGACACTGTTTATTTTCTGTGGGTGAGGGAATCAGGGATTGTTATTGACACTGTTTATTTTCTGTGGGGGAGGGGTCTGGGATTGTTATTGACACTGTTTATTTTCTGTGGGTGAGGGTTCGGGGATTGTTATTGACACTGTTTATTTTCTGTGGGGGAGGGGTCTGGGATTGTTATTGACACTGTGTATTTTCTGTGGGTGGGGGGTCAGGGATTGTTATTGACACTGTTTATTTTCTATGGGTGAAGGGTCGGGGATTGTTATTGACACTGTTTATTTTCTGTGGGTGAGGGGATCGGGGATTGATATTGACACTGTTTATTTTTTATGGGAGAAGGGTCGGCGATTGTTATTGACACTGTTTATTTTCTGTGGGTGAGGGATCGGGGATTGTTATTGACACTGTTTATTTTCTGTGGGTGAGTGGATCGGGGATTGTTATTGACACTGTTTATTTTCTGTGGGTGAGTGGATCGGGGATTGTTATTGACACTGTTTATTTTCAGTGTCTGAGTGGATCGGGGATTGTTATTGACACTGTTTATTTTCAGTGTCTGAGTGGATCGGGGATTGTTATTGACACAGTTTATTTTTTATGGGAGAAGGGTCGGCGATTGTTATTGACACTGTTTATTTTCTGTGGGTGAGGGATCGGGGATTGTTATTGACACTGTTTATTTTCTATGGGTGAAGGGTCGGGGATTGTTATTGACACTGTTTATTTTCTGTGGGTGAGGGGATCGGGGATTGTTATTGACACTGTTTATTTTCTATGGGTGAGGGGAACGGGGATTGTTATTGACTGTTTATTTTCTGTGGGTGAGGGGTCTGGGATTGTTATTGACACTGTTTATTTTCTGTGGGTGAGGGGATCGAGGATTGTTATTGACACTGTTTATTTTTTATGTGTGAAGGGTCGGCGATTGTTATTGACACTGTTTATTTTCTGTGGGTGACGGGATCGGGGATTGTTATTGACACTGTTTATTTTTTATGGGTGAAGGGTCGGCGATTGTTATTGACACTGTTTATTTTCAGTATCTGAGTGGATCGGGGATTGTTATTGACACTGTTTATTTTCTGTGGGTGAGGGGATCGGGGATTGTTATTGACACTGTTTATTTTCTATGGGTGAAGGGTCGGCGATTGTTATTGACACTGTTTATTTTCTGTGGGTGAGGGGATCGGGGATTGTTATTGACACTGTTTATTTTTTATGGGTGAAGGGTCGGCGATTGTTATTGACACTGTTTATTTTCAGTATCTGAGTGGATCGGGGATTGTTATTGACACTGTTTATTTTCTGTGGGTGAGGGGATCGGGGATTGTTATTGACACTGTTTATTTTCTATGGGTGAGCGGAACGGGGATTGTTATTGACACTGTTTATTTTCTGTGGGTGAGGGGTCTGGGATTGTTATTGACACTGTTTATTTTCTGTGGGTGAGGGTTCGGGGATTGTTATTGACACTGTTTATTTTCTGTGGGGGAGGGGTCTGGGATTGTTATTGACACTGTGTATTTTCTGTGGGTGGGGGGTCAGGGATTGTTATTGACACTGTTTATTTTCTGTGGGCGTGGGGTGTCGGGGATTGTTATTGACACTGTTTATTTTCAGTGTGTGAGGGGATCAGGGATTGTTATTGACACTGTTTATTTTCTGTGGGAGAGTGGATAGGGGTTTGTTATTGACACTGTTTATTTTCTGTGGGAGAGTGGATCAGGGATTGTTATTGACACTGTTTATTTTCTGTGGCTGAGGGATCGGTGATTGTTATTGACACTGTTTATTTTCTGTGGGTGAGGGGTCGGGGATTGTTATTGACACTGTTTATTTTTTATGGGTGAAGGGTCGGCGATTGTTATTGACACTATTTATTTTCTGTGGGTGAGGGGTCTGGGATTGTTATTGACACAGTTTATTTTTTATGGGTGAAGGGTCGGCGATTGTTATTGACACTGTTTATTTTCTGTGGGTGAGGGAGCGGGGATTGTTATTGACACTGTTTATTTTCTGTGGGTGAGGGATAGGGGATTGTTATTGACACTGTTTATTTTCTGTGGGTGAGGGAGCAGGGATTGTTATTGACACTGTTTATTTTCTGTGGGTGTGGGGTGTCGGGGATTGTTATTGACACTGTTTATTTTCTGTGGGTGAGGGAGCAGGTATTGTTATTGACACTGTTTATTTTCTGTGGGTGAGGGAATCAGGGATTGTTATTGACACTGTTTATTTTCTGTGGGGGAGGGGTCTGGGATTGTTATTGACACTGTTTATTTTCTGTGGGTGAGGGTTCGGGGATTGTTATTGACACTGTTTATTTTCTGTGGGGGAGGGGTCTGGGATTGTTATTGACACTGTGTATTTTCTGTGGTTGGGGGGTCAGGGATTGTTATTGACACTGTTTATTTTCTGTGGGCGTGGTGTGTCGGGGATTGTTATTGACACTGTTTATTTTCAGTGTGTGAGGGGATCAGGGATTGTTATTGACACTGTTTATTTTCTGTGGGAGAGTGGATAGGGGTTTGTTATTGACACTGTTTATTTTCTGTGGGTGAGGGGATCGGGGATTGTTATTGACACTGTTTATTTTCTGTGGGTGAGTGGATCGGGGATTGTTATTGACACAGTTTATTTTTTATGGGAGAAGGGTCGGCAATTGTTATTGACACTGTTTATTTTCTGTGGGAGAGGAGATCGGGGATTGTTATTGACACTGTTTATTTTCTGTGGGTGAGGGGATCGGGGATTGTTATTGACACTGTTTATTTTCTATGGGTGAAGGGTCGGGGATTGTTATTGACACTGTTTATTTTCTGTGGGTGAGGGGTCGGCGATTGTTATTGACACTGTTTATTTTCTGTGGGTGAGCGGAACGGGGATTGTTATTGACACTGTTTATTTTCTGTGGGTGAGGGGTCGGCGATTGTTATTGACACTGTTTATTTTCTGTGGGTGAGCGGAACGGGGATTGTTATTGACACTGTTTATTTTCTGTGGGTGAGGGGATCGGGGATTGTTATTGACACTGTTTATTTTTTATGGGAGAAGGGTCGGCGATTGTTATTGACACTGTTTATTTTCTGTGGGTGAGGGATCGGGGATTGTTATTGACACTGTTTATTTTCTGTGGGTGAGGGGATCGGGGATTGTTATTGACACTGTTTATTTTCTATGCGTGAGGGGTCGGTGATTGTTATTGACACTGTTTATTTTCTGTGGGTGAGGGGATCGGGGATTGTTATTGACACTGTTTATTTTCTGTGGGTGAGGGATCGGGGATTGTTATTGACACTGTTTATTTTCTGTGGGAGAGTGGATCGGGGATTGTTATTGACACTGTTTATTTTCTGTGGGTGAGGGGATCGGGGATTGTTATTGACACTGTTTATTTTCTGTAGGAGAGTGGATCGGGGATTTTTATTGACACTGTTTATTTTCTGTCTCTGAGTGGATCAAAGATTGTTTTTGAAACTGTTTATTTTCTGTGGGTGAGGGGTAGGGCATTGTTATTGACTGTTTATTTTCTGAGGGTGAGGGGATAAGGGATTGTTATTGACGCAGTTTATTTTCTGTGGGTGAGGGATCGGGGATTGTTATTGACACTGTTTATTTTCTGAGGGTGAGGGGATCGGGGAAGGTTATAGACACTGTTTATTTTTTTAATGGTGAAGGGTCGGCGATTGTTATTGACACTGTTTATTTTCTGTGGGTGAGGGGTCGGGGATTGTTATTGACACTGTTTATTTTCTGTGGGAGAGTGGATCGGGGATTGTTACTGACACTGTTATTTTCTGTGGGTGAGGGGATCGGGGATTGTTATTGACACTGTTTATTTTCTGTGGGTGAGGGGATCGGGGATTGTTATTGACACTGTTTATTTTCTGTGGGTGAGGGACCAGGGATTGTTATTGACACTGTTTATTTTCTGTGGGTGAGGGGATCGGGGATTGTTATTGACACTGTTTATTTTCTGTGGGTGAGGGGTCGGGGATTGTTATTGACACTGTTTATTTTCTGTGGGAGAGTGGATCGGGGATTGTTATTGACACTGTTTATTTTCTGTGGGAGAGTGGTTCGGGGATTGTTATTGACACTGTTTATTTTTTATGGGTGAAGGGTCGGCGATTCTTATTGACACTGTTTATTTTCTGTGGGTGAGGGATCGGGGATTGTTATTGACACTGTTTATTTTCTGTGGGTGAGTGGTCGGCGATTGTTATTGACACTGTTTATTTTCTGTGGGTGAGGGAGCGGGGATTGTTATTGACACTGTTTATTTTCTGTGGGTGAGGGTTCGGCGATTGTTATTGACACTGTTTATTTTCTGTGGGAGAGTGGATCGGGGATTGTTATTGACACAGTTTATTTTTTATGGGAGAAGGGTCGGCGATTGTTATTGACATTGTTTATTTTCTGTGGGTGAGGGATCGGGGATTGTTACTGACACTGTTTATTTTCTGTGGGTGAGGGATCGGGGATTGTTACTGACACTGTTTATTTTCTGTGGGTGAAGGGTCGGGGATTGTTATTGACACTGTTTATTTTCTGTGGGTGAGGGGTCTGGGATTGTTATTGACACTGTTTATTTTCTGTGGGTGAGGGAGCGGGGATTGTTATTGACACTGTTTATTTTCTATGGGTGAGGGGTCGGTGATTGTTATTGACACTGTTTATCTTCTGTGGGAGAGTGGATCGGGGATTGTTATTGACACAGTTTATTTTCCGTGGGTGAGGGGATCAGGGATTGTTATTGACACTGTTTATTTTCTGTGGGTGAGTGGATCGGCGATTGTTATTGACACTGTTTATTTTCCGTGGGTGAGGGGATCAGGGATTGTTATTGACACTGTTTATTTTCTGTCTCTGAGTGGATCAAAGATTGTTTTTGAAACTGTTTATTTTCTGTGGGTGAGGGGTCGGGGATTGTTATTGACACTGTTTATTTTCTGAGGGTGAGGGGATAAGGGATTGTTATTGACACTGTTTATTTTCTGAGGGTGAGGGGATCGGGGAAGGTTATAGACACTGTTTATTTTTTATTGGTGAAGGGTCGGCGATTGTTATTGACACTGTTTATTTTCTGTGGGTGAGGGGTTGGGGATTGTTATTGACACTGTTTATTTTCTGTGGGAGAGTGGATCGGGGATTCTTACTGACACTGTTTATTTTCTGTGGGTGAGGGGATCGGGGATTGTTATTGACACTGTTTATTTTCTGTGGGTGAGGGGATCGGGGATTGTTATTGACACTGTTTATTTTCTGTGGGTGAGGGACCGGGGATTGTTATTGACACTGTTTATTTTCTGTGGGTGAGGGGATCGGGGATTGTTATTGACACTGTTTATTTTCTGTGTGTGAGGTGATCGGGGATTGTTATTGACACTGTTTATTTTCTGTGGGTGAGGGGATCGGGGATTGTTATTGACACTGTTTATTTTCTGTGGGTGAGGGGTCGGGGATTGTTATTGACACTGTTTATTTTCTGTGGGAGAGTGGATCGGGGATTGTTATTGACACTGTTTATTTTCTGTGGGAGAGTGGATCGGGGATTGTTATTGACACTGTTTATTTTTTATGGGTGAAGGGTCGGCGATTCTTATTGACACTGTTTATTTTCTGTGGGTGAGGGATCGGGGATTGTTATTGACACTGTTTATTTTCTGTGGGTGAGGGGTCGGCGATTGTTATTGGCACTGTTTATTTTCTGTGGGTGAGGGAGCGGGGATTGTTATTGACACTGTTTATTTTCTGTGGGTGAGGGGATCGGGGATTGTTATTGACACTGTTTATTTTCTGTGGGTGAGAGGATCGGGGATTGTTATTGACACTGTTTATTTTCTATGGGTGAGGGGTCGGTGATTGTTATTGACACTGTTTATTTTCTGTGGGAGAGTGGATCGGGGATTGTTATTGACACTGTTTATTTTCCGTGGGTGAGGGGATCAGGGATTGTTATTGACACTGTTTCTTTTCTGTGGGTGAGGGATCGGTGATTGTTATTGACACTGTTTATTTTCTGTGGGAGAGTGGATCGGGGATTGTTATTGACACTGTTTATTTTCCGTGGGTGAGGGGATCAGGGATTGTTATTGACACTATTTATTTTCTGTGGGTGAGGGATCGGGGATTGTTATTGACACTGTTTATTTTCTGCGGCTGAGGGATCGGTGATTGTTATTGACACTGTTTATTTTCTGTGGGAGAGTGGATCGGGGATTCTTATTGACACTGTTTATTTTCTGTGTGTGAGGGGATCGGGGATTGTTATTGACACTGTTTATTTTCTGTGGGAGAGTGGATCGGGGATTGTTATTTACACTGTTTATTTTCTGTCTCTGAGTGGATCAAAGATTGTTTTTGAAACTGTTTATTTTCTGTGGGTGAGGGGTAGGGAATTGTTATTGACACTGTTTATTTTCTGTGGGTGAGGGGTCGGGGATTGTTATTGACACTGTTTATTTTCTGTGGGAGAGTGGATCGGGGATTGTTACTGACACTGTTTATTTTCTGTGGGTGAGGGGATCGGGGATTGTTAATGACACTGTTTATTTTCTGTGGGTGAGGGGATCGGGGATTGTTATTGACACTGTTTATTTTCTGTGGGTGAGGGGATCGGGGAAGGTTATAGACACTGTTTATTTTTTATGGGTGAAGGGTCGGCGATTGTTATTGACACTGTTTATTTTCTGATGGTGAGTGGATCGGGGAAGGTTATTGACACTGTTTATTTTTTATGGGTGAAGGGTCGGCGATTGTTATTAACACTGTTTATTTTCTGTGGGTGAGGGGTCGGGGATTGTTATTGACACTGTTTATTTTCTGTGGGAGAGTGGATCGGGGATTGTTATTGACACTGTTTATTTTCTGTGGGTGAGGGGATCGGGGATTGTTATTGACACTGTTTATTTTCTGTGGGTGAGGGGATCGGGGATTGTTATTGACACAGTTTATTTTCTGTGGGTGAGGGGATCGGGGATTGTTATTGACACTGTTTATTTTCTGTGGGTGAGTGGATCGGGGATTGTTATTGACACTGTTTACTTTCTGTGGGTGAGGGGATCGGGGATTGTTATTGACACTGTTTATTTTCTGTGGGTGAGGGACCGGGGATTGTTATTGACACAGTTTATTTTCTGTGGGTGAGGGGATCGGGGATTGTTATTGACACTGTTTATTTTCTGTGTGTGAGGTGATCGGGGATTGTTATTAACACTTTTTATTTTCTGTGGGAGAGTGGATCGGGGATTGTTATTGACACTGTTTATTTTCTGTGGGAGAGTGGATCGGGGATTGTTATTGACACTGTTTATTTTTTATGGGTGAAGGGTCGGCGATTCTTATTGACACTGTTTATTTTCTGTGGGTGAGGGATCGTGGATTGTTATTGACACTGTTTATTTTCTGTGGGTGAGGGGTCGGCGATTGTTATTGACACTGTTTATTTTCTGTGGGTGAGGGAGCGGGGATTGTTATTGACACTGTTTATTTTCTGTGGGTGAGGGGTCGGCGATTGTTATTGACACTGTTTATTTTCTGTGGGAGAGTGGATCGGGGATTGTTATTGACACAGTTTATTTTTTATGGGAGAAGGGTCGGCGATTGTTATTGACACTGTTTATTTTCTGTGGGAGAGTGGATCGGGGATTGTTATTGACACTGTTTATTTTCTGTGGGTGAGGGATCGGGGATTGTTACTGACACTGTTTATTTTCTGTGGGTGAAGGGTCGGGGATTGTTATTGACACTGTTTATTTTCTGTGGGTGAGGGATTGGGGATTGTTATTGACACTGTTTATTTTTTATGGGTGAAGGGTCGGCGATTGTTATTGACACTGTTTATTTTCTGTGGGTGAGGGGTCTGGGATTGTTATTGACACTGTTTATTTTCTGTGGGTGAGGGAGTGGGGATTGTTATTGACACTGTTTATTTTCTGTGGGTGAGGGAGCGGGGATTGTTATTGACACTGTTTATTTTCTGTGGGTGAGGGATCGGGGATTGTTATTGACACTGTTTATTTTTTATGGGTGAAAGGTCGGCGATTGTTATTGACACTGTTTATTTTCTGTCTCTGAGTGGATCAAAGATTGTTTTTGAAACTGTTTATTTTCAGTGGGTGAGGGGTCGGGGATTGTTATTGACACTGTTTATTTTCTGAGGGTGAGGGGATAAGGGATTGTTATTGACGCAGTTTATTTTCTGTGGGTGAGGGATCGGGGATTGTTATTGACACTGTTTATTTTCTGAGGGTGAGGGGATCGGGGAAGGTTATAGACACTGTTTATTTTTTATGGGTGAAGGGTCGGCGATTGTTATTGACACTGTTTATTTTCTGATGGTGAGTGGATCGGGGAAGGTTATTGACACTGTTTATTTTTTATGGGTGAAGGGTCGGCGATTGTTATTGACACTGTTTATTTTCTGTGGGTGAGGGGTCGGGGATTGTTATTGACACTGTATATTTTCTGTGGGAGAGTGGATCGGGGATTGTTACTGACACTGTTTATTTTCTGTGGGTGAGGGGATCGGGGATTGCTATTGACACTGTTTATTTTCTGTGGGTGAGGGAGCGGGGATTGTTATTGACACTGTTTATTTTCTGTGGGTGAGGGGATCGGGGATTGTTATTGACACTGTTTATTTTCTGTGGGTGAGGGGATCGGGGATTGTTATTGACACTGTTTATTTTCTGTGGGTGAGGGGTCGGGGATTGTTATTGACACTGTTTATTTTCTGTGGGAGAGTGGATCGGGGATTGTTATTGACACTGTTTATTTTCTGTGGGAGAGTGGATCGGGGATTGTTATTGACACTGTTTATTTTTTATGGGTGAAGGGTCGGCGATTCTTATTGACACTGTTTATTTTCTGTGGGTGAGGGATCGGGGATTGTTATTGACACTGTTTATTTTCTGTGGGTGAGGGGTCGGCGATTGTTATTGACACTGTTTATTTTCTGTGGGTGAGGGAGCGGGGATTGTTATTGACACTGTTTATTTTCTGTGGGTGAGGGGATCGGGGATTGTTATTGACACTGTTTATTTTCTGTGGGTGAGAGGATCGGGGATTGTTATTGACACTGTTTATTTTCTATGGGTGAGGGGTCGGTGATTGTTATTGACACTGTTTATTTTCTGTGGGAGAGTGGATCGGGGATTGTTATTGACACTGTTTATTTTCCGTGGGTGAGGGGATCAGGGATTGTTATTGACACTGTTTCTTTTCTGTGGGTGAGGGATCGGTGATTGTTATTGACACTGTTTATTTTCTGTGGGAGAGTGGATCGGGGATTGTTATTGACACTGTTTATTTTCCGTGGGTGAGGGGATCAGGGATTGTTATTGACACTATTTATTTTCTGTGGGTGAGGGATCGGGGATTGTTATTGACACTGTTTATTTTCTGTGGCTGAGGGATCGGGGATTGTTATTGACACTGTTTATTTTCTATGGGTGAGGGGTCGGTGATTGTTATTGACACTGTTTATTTTCTGTGGGAGAGTGGATCGGGGATTCTTATTGACACTGTTTATTTTCTGTGTGTGAGGGGATCGGGGATTGTTATTGACACTGTTTATTTTCTGTGGGAGAGTGGATCGGGGATTGTTATTGACACTGTTTATTTTCTGTCTCTGAGTGGATCAAAGATTGTTTTTGAAACTGTTTATTTTCTGTGGGTGAGGGGTAGGGAATTGTTATTGACACTGTTTATTTTCTGAGGGTGAGGGGATAAGGGATTGTTATTGACGCAGTTTATTTTCTGTGGGTGAGGGATCGGGGATTGTTATTGACACTGTTTATTTTCTGAGGGTGAGGGGATCGGGGAAGGTTATAGACACTGTTTATTTTTTATGGGTGAAGGGTCGGCGATTGTTATTGACACTGTTTATTTTCTGATGGTGAGTGGATCGGGGAAGGTTATTGACACTGTTTATTTTTTATGGGTGAAGGGTCGGCGATTGTTATTGACACTGTTTATTTTCTGTGGGTGAGGGGTCGGGGATTGTTATTGACACTGTTTATTTTCAGTGGGAGAGTGGATCGGGGATTGTTATTGACACTGTTTATTTTCTGTGGGTGAGGGGATCGGGGATTGTTATTGACACTGTTTATTTTCTGTGGGTGAGGGGATCGGGGATTGTTATTGACACAGTTTATTTTCTGTGGGTGAGGGGATCGGGGATTGTTATTGACACTGTTTATTTTCTGTGGGTGAGTGGATCGGGGATTGTTATTGACACTGTTTATTTTCTGTGGGTGAGGGGATCGGGGATTGTTATTGACACTGTTTATTTTCTGTGGGTGAGGGACCGGGGATTGTTATTGACACAGTTTATTTTCTGTGGGTGAGGGGATCGGGGATTGTTATTGACACTGTTTATTTTCTGTGTGTGAGGTGATCGGGGATTGTTATTAACACTGTTTATTTTCTGTGGGAGAGTGGATCGGGGATTGTTATTGACACTGTTTATTTTCTGTGGGAGAGTGGATCGGGGATTGTTATTGACACTGTTTATTTTCTGTGGGTGAAGGGTCGGGGATTGTTATTGACACTGTTTATTTTCTGTGGGTGAGGGGATCGGGGATTGTTATTGACACTGTTTATTTTTTATGGGTGAAGGGTCGGCGATTCTTATTGACACTGTTTATTTTCTGTGGGTGAGGGATCGTGGATTGTTTTTGACACTGTTTATTTTCTGTGGGTGAAGGGTCGGGGATTGTTATTGACACTGTTTATTTTCTGTGGGTGAGGGGATCGGGGATTGTTATTGACACTGTTTATTTTTTATGGGTGAAGGGTCGGCGATTCTTATTGACACTGTTTATTTTCTGTGGGTGAGGGATCGTGGATTGTTATTGACACAGTTTATTTTTTATGGGAGAAGGGTCGGCGATTGTTATTGACACTGTTTATTTTCTGTGGGTGAGGGAGCGGGGATTGTTATTGACACTGTTTATTTTCTGTGGGTGAGGGATAGGGGATTGTTATTGACACTGTTTATTTTCTGTGGGTGAGGGAGCAGGGATTGTTATTGACACTGTTTATTTTCTGTGGGTGTGAGGTGTCGGGGATTGTTATTGACACTGTTTATTTTCTGTGGGTGAGGGGTCGGTGATTGTTATTGACACTGTTTATTTTCTGTGGGTGAGGGAGCGGGGATTGTTATTGACACTGTTTATTTTCTGTGGGTGAGGGGTCGGCGATTGTTATTGACACTGTTTATTTTCTGTGGATGAGGGAGCGGGGATTGTTATTGACACTGTTTATTTTCTGTGGGAGAGTGGATCGGGGATTGTTATTGACACAGTTTATTTTTTATGGGAGAAGGGTCGGCGATTGTTATTGACACTGTTTATTTCTTATGGGTGAAGGGTCGGCGATTGTTATTGACACTGTTTATTTTCTGATGGTGAGTGGATCGGGGAAGGTTATTGACACTGTTTATTTTTGATGGGTGAAGGGTCGGCGATTGTTATTGACACTGTTTATTTTCTGTTGGTGAGGGGTCGGGGATTGTTATTGACACTGTTTATTTTCTGTGGGAGAGTGGATCGGGGATTGTTATTGACACTGTTTATTTTCTGTGGGTGAGGGGATCGTGGATTGTTATTGACACTGTTTATTTTCTGTGGGTGAGGGGATCGGGGATTGTTATTGACACAGTTTATTTTCTGTGGGTGAGGGGATCGGGGATTGTTATTGACACTGTTTATTTTCTGTGGGTGAGTGGATCGGGGATTGTTATTGACACTGTTTATTTTCTGTGGGTGAGGGGATCGGGGATTGTTATTGACACTGTTTATTTTCTGTGGGTGAGGGACCGGGGATTGTTATTGACACAGTTTATTTTCTGTGGGTGAGGGGATCGGGGATTGTTATTGACACTGTTTATTTTCTGTGTGTGAGGTGATCGGGGATTGTTATTAACACTGTTTATTTTCTGTGGGAGAGTGGATCGGGGATTGTTATTGACACTGTTTATTTTCTGTGGGAGAGTGGATCGGGGATTGTTATTGACACTGTTTATTTTCTGTGGGTGAAGGGTCGGGGATTGTTATTGACACTGTTTATTTTCTGTGGGAGAGTGGATCGGGGATTGTTATTGACACTGTTTATTTTCTGTGGGAGAGTGGATCGGGGATTGTTATTGACACTGTTTATTTTCTGTGGGTGAAGGGTCGGGGATTGTTATTGACACTGTTTATTTTCTGTGGGTGAGGGGATCGGGGATTGTTATTGACACTGTTTATTTTTTATGGGTGAAGGGTCGGCGATTCTTATTGACACTGTTTATTTTCTGTGGGTGAGGGATCGTGGATTGTTATTGACACTGTTTATTTTCTGTGGGTGAGGGGTCGGCGATTGTTATTGACACTGTTTATTTTCTGTGCGTGAGGGAGCGGGGATTGTTATTGACACTGTTTATTTTCTGTGGTTGAGGGGTCGGCGATTGTTATTGACACTGTTTATTTTCTGTGGGAGAGTGGATCGGGGATTGTTATTGACACAGTTTATTTTTTATGGGAGAAGGGTCGGCGATTGTTATTGACACTGTTTATTTTCTGTGGTAGAGTGGATCGGGGATTGTTATTGACACTGTTTATTTTCTGTGGGTGAGGGATTGGGGATTGTTATTGACACTGTTTATTTTTTATGGGTGAAGGGTCGGCGATTGTTATTGACACTGTTTATTTTCTGTGGGTGAGGGGTCTGGGATTGTTATTGACACTGTTTATTTTCTGTGGGTGAGGGAGTGGGGATTGTTATTGACACTGTTTATTTTCTGTGGGTGAGGGAGCGGGGATTGTTATTGACACTGTTTATTTTCTGTGGGTGAGGGATCGGGGATTGTTATTGACACTGTTTATTTTTTATGGGTGAAGGGTCGGCGATTGTTATTGACACTGTTTATTTTCTGTGGGTGAGGAGTCTGGGATTGTTATTGACACAGTTTATTTTTTATGGGTGAAGGGTCGGCGATTGTTATTGACACTGTTTATTTTCTGTGGGTGAGGGAGCGGGGATTGTTATTGACACTGTTTATTTTCTGTGGGTGAGGGATAGGGGATTGTTATTGACACTGTTTATTTTCTGTGGGTGAGGGAGCAGGGATTGTTATTGACACTGTTTATTTTCTGTGGGTGTGAGGTGTCGGGGATTGTTATTGACACTGTTTATTTTCTGTGGGTGAGGGGTCGGTGATTGTTATTGACACTGTTTATTTTCTGTGGGTGAGGGAGCGGGGATTGTTATTGACACTGTTTATTTTCTGTGGGTGAGGGGTCGGCGATTGTTATTGACACTGTTTATTTTCTGTGGATGAGGGAGCGGGGATTGTTATTGACACTGTTTATTTTCTGTGGGAGAGTGGATCGGGGATTGTTATTGACACAGTTTATTTTTTATGGGAGAAGGGTCGGCGATTGTTATTGACACTGTTTATTTTCTGTGGGTGAGGGAGCGGGGATTGTTATTGACACTGTTTATTTTCTGTGGGTGAGGGATAGGGGATTGTTATTGACACTGTTTATTTTCTGTGGGTGAGGGAGCAGGGATTGTTATTGACACTGTTTATTTTCTGTGGGTGTGAGGTGTCGGGGATTGTTATTGACACTGTTTATTTTCTGTGGGTGAGGGGTCGGTGATTGTTATTGACACTGTTTATTTTCTGTGGGTGAGGGAGCGGGGATTGTTATTGACACTGTTTATTTTCTGTGGGTGAGGGGTCGGCGATTGTTATTGACACTGTTTATTTTCTGTGGATGAGGGAGCGGGGATTGTTATTGACACTGTTTATTTTCTGTGGGAGAGTGGATCGGGGATTGTTATTGACACAGTTTATTTTTTATGGGAGAAGGGTCGGCGATTGTTATTGACACTGTTTATTTTTTATGGGTGAAGGGTCGGCGATTGTTATTGACACTGTTTATTTTCTGATGGTGAGTGGATCGGGGAAGGTTATTGACACTGTTTATTTTTGATGGGTGAAGGGTCGGCGATTGTTATTGACACTGTTTATTTTCTGTTGGTGAGGGGTCGGGGATTGTTATTGACACTGTTTATTTTCTGTGGGAGAGTGGATCGGGGATTGTTATTGACACTGTTTATTTTCTGTGGGTGAGGGGATCGTGGATTGTTATTGACACTGTTTATTTTCTGTGGGTGAGGGGATCGGGGATTGTTATTGACACAGTTTATTTTCTGTGGGTGAGGGGATCGGGGATTGTTATTGACACTGTTTATTTTCTGTGGGTGAGTGGATCGGGGATTGTTATTGACACTGTTTATTTTCTGTGGGTGAGGGGATCGGGAATTGTTATTGACACTGTTTATTTTCTGTGGGTGAGGGACCGGGGATTGTTATTGACACAGTTTATTTTCTGTGGGTGAGGGGATCGGGGATTGTTATTGACACTGTTTATTTTCTGTGTGTGAGGTGATCGGGGATTGTTATTAACGCTGTTTATTTTCTGTGGGAGAGTGGATCGGGGATTGTTATTGACACTGTTTATTTTCTGTGGGAGAGTGGATCGGGGATTGTTATTGACACTGTTTATTTTCTGTGGGTGAAGGGTCGGGGATTGTTATTGACTGTTTATTTTCTGTGGGTGAGGGGATCGGGGATTGTTATTGACACTGTTTATTTTTTATGGGTGAAGGGTCGGCGATTCTTATTGACACTGTTTATTTTCTGTTGGTGAGGGATCGTGGATTGTTATTGACACTGTTTATTTTCTGTGGGTGAGGGGTCGGCGATTGTTATTGACACTGTTTATTTTCTGTGGGTGAGGGAGCGGGGATTGTTATTGACACTGTTTATTTTCTGTGGGTGAGGGGTCGGCGATTGTTATTGACACTGTTTATTTTCTGTGGGAGAGTGGATCGGGGATTGTTATTGACACAGTTTATTTTTTATGGGAGAAGGGTCGGCGATTGTTATTGACACTGTTTATTTTCTGTGGGAGAGTGGATCGGGGATTGTTATTGACACTGTTTATTTTCTGTGTGTGAGGGATCGGGGATTGTTACTGACACTGTTTATTTTCTGTGGGTGAAGGGTCAGGGATTGTTATTGACACTGTTTATTTTCTGTGGGTGAGGGATTGGGGATTGTTATTGACACTGTTTATTTTTTATGGGTGAAGGGTCGGCGATTGTTATTGACACTGTTTATTTTCTGTGGGTGAGGGGTCTGGGATTGTTATTGACACTGTTTATTTTCTGTGGGTGAGGGAGTGGGGATTGTTATTGACACTGTTTATTTTCTGTGGGTGAGGGAGCGGGGATTGTTATTGACACTGTTTATTTTCTGTGGGTGAGGGATCGGGGATTGTTATTGACACTGTTTATTTTTTATGGGTGAAGGGTCGGCGATTGTTATTGACACTGTTTATTTTCTGTGGGTGAGGGGTCTGGGATTGTTATTGACACAGTTTATTTTTTATGGGTGAAGGGTCGGCGATTGTTATTGAGACTGTTTATTTTCTGTGGGTGAGGGAGCGGGGATTGTTATTGACACTGTTTATTTTCTGTGGGTGAGGGATAGGGGATTGTTATTGACACTGTTTATTTTCTGTGGGTGAGGGAGCAGGGATTGTTATTGACACTGTTTATTTTCTGTGGGTGTGAGGTGTCGGGGATTGTTATTGACACTGTTTATTTTCTGTGGGTGAGGGGTCGGTGATTGTTATTGACACTGTTTATTTTCTGTGGGTGAGGGAGCGGGGATTGTTATTGACACTGTTTATTTTCTGTGGGTGAGGGGTCGGCGATTGTTATTGACACTGTTTATTTTCTGTGGATGAGGGAGCGTGGATTGTTATTGACACTGTTTATTTTCTGTGGGAGAGTGGATCGGGGATTGTTATTGACACAGTTTATTTTTTATGGGAGAAGGGTCGGCGATTATTATTGACACTGTTTATTTTCTGTGGATGAGGGAGAGTGGATTGTTATTGACACTGTTTATTTTCTGTGGGTGAGGGGATCGGGGATTGTTATTGACACTGTTTATTTTCTGTGGGTGAGGGATCGGGGATTGTTATTGACACTGTTTATTTTCTGTGGGAGAGTGGATCGGGGATTGTTATTGACACTGTTTATTTTCTGCGGATGAGGGAGCGTGGATTGTTATTGACACTGTTTATTTTCTGTGGGTGAGGGGTCGGCGATTGTTATTGACACTGTTTATTTTCTGTGGATGAGGGAGCGTGGATTGTTATTGACACTGTTTATTTTCTGTGGGTGAGGGGATCGGGGATTGTTATTGACACTGTTTATTTTCTGTGGGTGAGGGATCGGGGATTGTTATTGACACTGTTTATTTTCTGTGGGAGAGTGGATCGGGGATTGTTATTGACACTGTTTATTTTCTGTGGGAGAGTGGATCGGGGATTGTTATTGACACTGTTTATTTTCTGTGGGTGAGGGAGCGGGGATTGTTATTGACACTGTTTATTTTCTGTGGGTGAGGGATCGGGGATTGTTATTGACACTGTTTATTTTCTGTGGGTGAGGGATCGGGGATTGTTATTGACACTGTTTATTTTTTATGGGTGAAGGGTCGGCGATTGTTATTGACACTGTTTATTTTCTGTGGGTGAGGGGTCCGGGATTGTTATTGACACAGTTTATTTTTTATGGGTGAAGGTTCGGCGATTGTTATTGACACTGTTTATTTTCTGTGGGTGAGGGAGCGGGGATTGTTATTGACACTGTTTATTTTCTGTGGGTGAGGGATAGGGGATTGTTATTGACACTGTTTATTTTCTGTGGGTGAGGGAGCAGGGATTGTTATTGACTCTGTTTATTTTCTGTGGGTGAGGGAGCAGGTATTGTTATTGACACTGTTTATTTTCTGTGTGTGTGGGGTGTCGGGGATTGTTATTGACACTGTTTATTTTCTGTGGGTGAGGGGTCTGGGATTGTTATTGACACTGTTTATTTTCTGTGGCTGAGGGGTCGGGGATTGTTATTGACACTGTTTATTTTCTGTGGGTGTGGGGTGTCGGGGATTGTTATTGACACTGTTTATTTTCTGTGGCTGAGGGGTCGGGGATTGTTATTGACACTGTTTATTTTCTGTGGGTGAGGGGATCGGGGATTGTTATTGACACTGTTTATTTTCTGTGGGTGAGATGTCTGGGATTGATATTGACACGGTTTATTTTCTGTGGGTGAGGGGGTCGGGGATTGTTATTGACACTGTTTATTTTCTGTGGCTGAGGTGTCGGGGATTGTTATTGACACTGTTTATTTTCTGTGGGTGAGAGGATCGGGGATTGTTATTGACACTGTTTATTTTCAGTGTGTGAGGGGATCAGGGATTGTTATTGACACTGTTTATTTTCTGTGGGAGAGTGGATTGGGGATTGTTATTGACACTGTTTATTTTCTGTGGGAGAGTGGATCGGGGATTGTTATTGACACTGTTTATTTTCTGTGGGTGAGGGGTCGGGGATTGTTATTGACACTGTTTATTTTCTGTGGGTGAGGGGAACGGGGATTGTTATTGACACTGTTTATTTTCTGTGGGAGAGTGGATCGGGGATTGTTATTGACACTGTTTATTTTCTGTGGGTGAGGGGTCGGGGATTGTTATTGACACTGTTTATTTTCTGTGGGAGAGTGGATTGGGGATTGTTATTGACACTGTTTATTTTCTGTGGGAGAGTGGATCGGGGATATTTATTGACACTGTTTATTTTCTGTGGGAGAGTGGATCGGGGATTGTTATTGACACTGTTTATTTTCTGTGGGAGAGTGGATCGGGGATTGTTATTGACACTGTTTATTTTCTGTGGGTGAGGGGTCGGGGATTGTTATTGACACTGTTTATTTTCTGTGGGAGAGTGGATTGGGGATTGTTATTGACACTGTTTATTTTCTGTGGGAGAGTGGATCGGGGATTGTTATTGACACTGTTTATTTTCTGTGGGTGAGGGGTCGGGGATTGTTATTGACACTGTTTATTTTCTGTGGGAGAGTGGATCGGGGATTGTTATTGACACTGTTTATTTTCTGTGGGAGAGTGGATCGGGGATTGTTATTGACACTGTTTATTTTCTGTGGGTGAAGGGTCGGGGATTGTTATTGACACTGTTTATTTTCTGTGGGTGAGGGGATCGGGGATTGTTATTGACACTGTTTATTTTTTATGGGTGAAGGGTCGGCGATTCTTATTGACACTGTTTATTTTCTGTGGGTGAGGGATCGTGGATTGTTATTGACACTGTTTATTTTCTGTGGGTGAGGGGTCGGCGATTGTTATTGACACTGTTTATTTTCTGTGGGTGAGGGAGCGGGGATTGTTATTGACACTGTTTATTTTCTGTGGGTGAGGGGTCGGCGATTGTTATTGACACTGTTTATTTTCTGTGGGAGAGTGGATCGGGGATTGTTATTGACACAGTTTATTTTTTATGGGAGAAGGGTCGGCGATTGTTATTGACACTGTTTATTTTCTGTGGGAGAGTGGATCGGGGATTGTTATTGACACTGTTTATTTTCTGTGTGTGAGGGATCGGGGATTGTTACTGACACTGTTTATTTTCTGTGGGTGAAGGGTCAGGGATTGTTATTGACACTGTTTATTTTCTGTGGGTGAGGGATTGGGGATTGTTATTGACACTGTTTATTTTTTATGGGTGAAGGGTCGGCGATTGTTATTGACACTGTTTATTTTCTGTGGGTGAGGGGTCTGGGATTGTTATTGACACTGTTTATTTTCTGTGGGTGAGGGAGTGGGGATTGTTATTGACACTGTTTATTTTCTGTGGGTGAGGGAGCGGGGATTGTTATTGACACTGTTTATTTTCTGTGGGTGAGGGATCGGGGATTGTTATTGACACTGTTTATTTTTTATGGGTGAAGGGTCGGCGATTGTTATTGACACTGTTTATTTTCTGTGGGTGAGGGGTCTGGGATTGTTATTGACACAGTTTATTTTTTATGGGTGAAGGGTCGGCGATTGTTATTGACACTGTTTATTTTCTGTGGGTGAGGGAGCGGGGATTGTTATTGACACTGTTAATTTTCTGTGGGTGAGGGATAGGGGATTGTTATTGACACTGTTTATTTTCTGTGGGTGAGGGAGCAGGGATTGTTATTGACTCTGTTTATTTTCTGTGGGTGAGGGAGCAGGTATTGTTATTGACACTGTTTATTTTCTGTGTGTGTGGGGTGTCGGGGATTGTTATTGACACTGTTTATTTTCTGTGGGTGAGGGGTCTGGGATTGTTATTGACACTGTTTATTTTCTGTGGCTGAGGGGTCGGGGATTGTTATTGACACTGTTTATTTTCTGTGGGTGTGGGGTGTCGGGGATTGTTATTGACACTGTTTATTTTCTGTGGCTGAGGGGTCGGGGATTGTTATTGACACTGTTTATTTTCTGTGGGTGAGGGGATCGGGGATTGTTATTGACACTGTTTATTTTCTGTGGGTGAGATGTCTGGGATTGATATTGACACGGTTTATTTTCTGTGGGTGAGGGGGTCGGGGATTGTTATTGACACTGTTTATTTTCTGTGGCTGAGGTGTCGGGGATTGTTATTGACACTGTTTATTTTCTGTGGGTGAGAGGATCGGGGATTGTTATTGACACTGTTTATTTTCAGTGTGTGAGGGGATCAGGGATTGTTATTGACACTGTTTATTTTCTGTGGGAGAGTGGATTGGGGATTGTTATTGACACTGTTTATTTTCTGTGGGAGAGTGGATCGGGGATTGTTATTGACACTGTTTATTTTCTGTGGGTGAGGGGTCGGGGATTGTTATTGACACTGTTTATTTTCTGTGGGTGAGGGGAACGGGGATTGTTATTGACACTGTTTATTTTCTGTGGGAGAGTGGATCGGGGATTGTTATTGACACTGTTTATTTTCTGTGGGTGAGGGGTCGGGGATTGTTATTGACACTGTTTATTTTCTGTGGGAGAGTGGATTGGGGATTGTTATTGACACTGTTTATTTTCTGTGGGAGAGTGGATCGGGGATTGTTATTGACACTGTTTATTTTCTGTGGGAGAGTGGATCGGGGATTGTTATTGACACTGTTTATTTTCTGTGGGAGAGTGGATCGGGGATTGTTATTGACACTGTTTATTTTCTGTGGGTGAGGGGTCGGGGATTGTTATTGACACTGTTTATTTTCTGTGGGAGAGTGGATTGGGGATTGTTATTGACACTGTTTATTTTCTGTGGGAGAGTGGATCGGGGATTGTTATTGACACTGTTTATTTTCTGTGGGTGAGGGGTCGGGGATTGTTATTGACACTGTTTATTTTCTGTGGGAGAGTGGATCGGGGATTGTTATTGACACTGTTTATTTTCTGTGGGAGAGTGGATCGGGGATTGTTATTGACACTGTTTATTTTCTGTGGGTGAAGGGTCGGGGATTGTTATTGACACTGTTTATTTTCTGTGGGTGAGGGGATCGGGGATTGTTATTGACACTGTTTATTTTTTATGGGTGAAGGGTCGGCGATTCTTATTGACACTGTTTATTTTCTGTGGGTGAGGGATCGTGGATTGTTATTGACACTGTTTATTTTCTGTGGGTGAGGGGTCGGCGATTGTTATTGACACTGTTTATTTTCTGTGGGTGAGGGAGCGGGGATTGTTATTGACACTGTTTATTTTCTGTGGGTGAGGGGTCGGCGATTGTTATTGACACTGTTTATTTTCTGTGGGAGAGTGGATCGGGGATTGTTATTGACACAGTTTATTTTTTATGGGAGAAGGGTCGGCGATTGTTATTGACACTGTTTATTTTCTGTGGGAGAGTGGATCGGGGATTGTTATTGACACTGTTTATTTTCTGTGTGTGAGGGATCGGGGATTGTTACTGACACTGTTTATTTTCTGTGGGTGAAGGGTCAGGGATTGTTATTGACACTGTTTATTTTCTGTGGGTGAGGGATTGGGGATTGTTATTGACACTGTTTATTTTTTATGGGTGAAGGGTCGGCGATTGTTATTGACACTGTTTATTTTCTGTGGGTGAGGGGTCTGGGATTGTTATTGACACTGTTTATTTTCTGTGGGTGAGGGAGTGGGGATTGTTATTGACACTGTTTATTTTCTGTGGGTGAGGGAGCGGGGATTGTTATTGACACTGTTTATTTTCTGTGGGTGAGGGATCGGGGATTGTTATTGACACTGTTTATTTTTTATGGGTGAAGGGTCGGCGATTGTTATTGACACTGTTTATTTTCTGTGGGTGAGGGGTCTGGGATTGTTATTGACACAGTTTATTTTTTATGGGTGAAGGGTCGGCGATTGTTATTGACACTGTTTATTTTCTGTGGGTGAGGGAGCGGGGATTGTTATTGACACTGTTTATTTTCTGTGGGTGAGGGATAGGGGATTGTTATTGACACTGTTTATTTTCTGTGGGTGAGGGAGCAGGGATTGTTATTGACACTGTTTATTTTCTGTGGGTGTGAGGTGTCGGGGATTGTTATTGACACTGTTTATTTTCTGTGGGTGAGGGGTCGGTGATTGTTATTGACACTGTTTATTTTCTGTGGGTGAGGGAGCGGGGATTGTTATTGACACTGTTTATTTTCTGTGGGTGAGGGGTCGGCGATTGTTATTGACACTGTTTATTTTCTGTGGATGAGGGAGCGTGGATTGTTATTGACACTGTTTATTTTCTGTGGGAGAGTGGATCGGGGATTGTTATTGACACAGTTTATTTTTTATGGGAGAAGGGTCGGCGATTATTATTGACACTGTTTATTTTCTGTGGATGAGGGAGCGTGGATTGTTATTGACACTGTTTATTTTCTGTGGGTGAGGGGATCGGGGATTGTTATTGACACTGTTTATTTTCTGTGGGTGAGGGATCGGGGATTGTTATTGACACTGTTTATTTTCTGTGGGAGAGTGGATCGGGGATTGTTATTGACACTGTTTATTTTCTGCGGATGAGGGAGCGTGGATTGTTATTGACACTGTTTATTTTCTGTGGGTGAGGGGTCGGCGATTGTTATTGACACTGTTTATTTTCTGTGGATGAGGGAGCGTGGATTGTTATTGACACTGTTTATTTTCTGTGGGTGAGGGATCGGGGATTGTTATTGACACTGTTTATTTTCTGTGGGAGAGTGGATCGGGGATTGTTATTGACACTGTTTATTTTCTGTGGGAGAGTGGATCGGGGATTGTTATTGACACTGTTTATTTTCTGTGGGTGAGGGAGCGGGGATTGTTATTGACACTGTTTATTTTCTGTGGGTGAGGGATCGGGGATTGTTATTGACACTGTTTATTTTCTGTGGGTGAGGGATCGGGGATTGTTATTGACACTGTTTATTTTTTATGGGTGAAGGGTCGGCGATTGTTATTGACACTGTTTATTTTCTGTGGGTGAGGGGTCCGGGATTGTTATTGACACAGTTTATTTTTTATGGGTGAAGGTTCGGCGATTGTTATTGACACTGTTTATTTTCTGTGGGTGAGGGAGCGGGGATTGTTATTGACACTGTTTATTTTCTGTGGGTGAGGGATAGGGGATTGTTATTGACACTGTTTATTTTCTGTGGGTGAGGGAGCAGGGATTGTTATTGACTCTGTTTATTTTCTGTGGGTGAGGGAGCAGGTATTGTTATTGACACTGTTTATTTTCTGTGTGTGTGGGGTGTCGGGGATTGTTATTGACACTGTTTATTTTCTGTGGGTGAGGGGTCTGGGATTGTTATTGACACTGTTTATTTTCTGTGGCTGAGGGGTCGGGGATTGTTATTGACACTGTTTATTTTCTGTGGGTGTGGGGTGTCGGGGATTGTTATTGACACTGTTTATTTTCTGTGGCTGAGGGGTCGGGGATTGTTATTGACACTGTTTATTTTCTGTGGGTGAGGGGATCGGGGATTGTTATTGACACTGTTTATTTTCTGTGTGTGAGATGTCTGGGATTGATATTGACACGGTTTATTTTCTGTGGGTGAGGGGGTCGGGGATTGTTATTGACACTGTTTATTTTCTGTGGCTGAGGTGTCGGGGATTGTTATTGACACTGTTTATTTTCTGTGGGTGAGAGGATCGGGGATTGTTATTGACACTGTTTATTTTCAGTGTGTGAGGGGATCAGGGATTGTTATTGACACTGTTTATTTTCTGTGGGAGAGTGGATTGGGGATTGTTATTGACACTGTTTATTTTCTGTGGGAGAGTGGATCGGGGATTGTTATTGACACTGTTTATTTTCTGTGGGTGAGGGGTCGGGGATTGTTATTGACACTGTTTATTTTCTGTGGGTGAGGGGAACGGGGATTGTTATTGACACTGTTTATTTTCTGTGGGAGAGTGGATCGGGGATTGTTATTGACACTGTTTATTTTCTGTGGGTGAGGGGTCGGGGATTGTTATTGACACTGTTTATTTTCTGTGGGAGAGTGGATTGGGGATTGTTATTGACACTGTTTATATTCTGTGGGAGAGTGGATCGGGGATTGTTATTGACACTGTTTATTTTCTGTGGGAGAGTGGATCGGGGATTGTTATTGACACTGTTTATTTTCTGTGGGAGAGTGGATCGGGGATTGTTATTGACACTGTTTATTTTCTGTGGGTGAGGGGTCGGGGATTGTTATTGACACTGTTTATTTTCTGTGGGAGAGTGGATTGGGGATTGTTATTGACACTGTTTATTTTCTGTGGGAGAGTGGATCGGGGATTGTTATTGACACTGTTTATTTTCTGTGGGTGAGGGGTCGGGGATTGTTATTGACACTGTTTATTTTCTGTGGGTGAGGGGAACGGGGATTGTTATTGACACTGTTTATTTTCTGTGGGAGAGTGGATCGGGGATTGTTATTGACACTGTTTATTTTCTGTGGGTGAGGGGTCGGGGATTGTTATTGACACTGTTTATTTTCTGAGGGTGAGGGGATCGGGGAAGGTTATAGACACTGTTTATTTTTTATGGGTGAAGGGTCGGCAATTGTTATTGACACTGTTTATTTTCTGTGGGTGAGGGGTCGGGGATTGTTATTGACACTGTTTATTTTCTGAGGGTGAGGGGATCGGGGAAGGTTATAGACACTGTTTATTTTTTATGGGTGAAGGGTCGGCAATTGTTATTGACACTGTTTATTTTCTGTGGGTGAGGGATCGGGGATTGTTACTGACACTGTTTTTTTCTGTGGGAGAGTGGATCGGAGATTGTTATTGACACTGTTTATTTTCTGTGGGAGAGTGGATCGGGGATTGTTATTGACACTGTTTATTTTCTGTGGGAGAGTGGATCGGGGATTGTTATTGACACTGTTTATTTTCTGTGGGTGAGGGGTCGGGGATTGTTATTGACACTGTTTATTTTCTGTGGGTGAGGGACCGGGGATTGTTATTGACACTGTTTATTTTTTATGGGTGAGGGTTCGGGGATTGTTATTGACACTGTTTATTTTCTATGGGTGAGGGGTCGGTGATTGTTATTGACACTGTTTATTTTCTGTGGGAGAGTGGATCGGGGATTGTTATTGACACTGTTTATTTTCCGTGGGTGAGGGGATCAGGGATTGTTATTGACACTGTTTATTTTCCGTGGGTGAGGGGATCAGGGATTGTTATTGACACTGTTTATTTTCTGAGGGTGAGGGGATCGGGGAAGGTTATAGACACTGTTTATTTTTTATGGGTGAAGTGTCGGCGATTGTTATTGACACTGTTTATTTTCTGATGGTGAGTGGATCGGGGAAGGTTATTGACACTGTTTATTTTTTATGGGTGAAGGGTCGGCGATTGTTATTGACACTGTTTATTTTCTGTGGGTGAGGGGATCGGGGATTGTTATTGACACTGTTTATTTTCTGTGGGTGAGGGGATCGGGGATTGTTATTGACACTGTTTATTTTCTGTGGGTAAGGGGATTGGGGATTGTTATTGACACTGTTTATTTTCTGTGGGTGAGGGATCGGGGATTGTTGTTGACACTGTTTATTTTCTGAGGGTGAGGGGATCGGGGATTGTTATTGACACTGTTTATTTTCTGTGGGTGAGGGGTCGGGGATTGTTATTGACACTGTTTATTTTCTGTGGGTGAGGGGTCGGGGATTGTTATTGACACTGTTTATTTTCTGTGGGTGAGGGGATCGGGGATTGTTATTGACGCTGTTTATTTTCTGTGGGTGAGGGGATCGGGGATTGTTATTGACACTGTTTATTTTCTGTGGGTGAGGGGTCGGGGATTGTTATTGACACTGTTTATTTTCTGTGGGTGAGGGATCGGGGATTGTTATTGACACTGTTTATTTTCTGTGGGTGAGGGATCGGGGATTGTTATTGACACTGTTTATTTTTTATGGGTGAAGGGTCGGCGATTGTTATTGACACTGTTTATTTTCTGTGGGTGAGGGGTCTGGGATTGTTATTGACACAGTTTATTTTTTATGGGTGAGGGATCGGGGATTGTTATTGACACTGTTTATTTTCTGTGGGTGAGGGGATCGGGGATTGTAATTGACACTGTTTATTTTCTGTGGGTGAGGGAGCGGGGATTGTTATTGACACTGTTTATTTTCTGTGGGTGAGGGAGCTGGGATTGTTATTGACACTGTTTATTTTCTGTGGGTGAGGGAGCAGGGATTGTTATTGACACTGTTTATTTTCTGTGGGTGAGGGAGCAGGGATTGTTATTGACACTGATTATTTTCTGTGGGTGTGGGGTGTCGGGGATTGTTATTGACACTGTTTATTTTTTATGGGTGAGGGATCGGGGATTGTTATTGACACTGTTTATTTTTTATGGGTGAGGGATCGGGGATTGTTATTGACACTGTTTATTTTCTGTGGGTGAGGGGATCGGGGATTGTTATTGACACTGTTTATTTTCAGTGTGTGAGGGGATCAGGGATTGTTATTGACACTGTTTATTTTCTGTGGGAGAGTGGATTGGGGATTGTTATTGACACTGTTTATTTTCTGTGGGAGAGTGGATCGGGGATGGTTATTGACACTGTTTATTTTCTGTGGTGAGGGGTCGGGGATTGTTATTGACACTGTTTATTTTCTGTGGGTGAGGGGATCGGGGATTGTTATTGACACTGTTTATTTTCTGTGGGTGAGGGGATCGGGGATTGTTATTGACACTGTTTATTTTCTGTGGGTGAGGGGATCGGGGATTGTTATTGACACTGTTTATTTTCTGTGGGTGAGGGGTCGCGGATTGTTATTGACACTGTTTATTTTCTGTGGGTGAGGGGATCGGGGATTGTTATTGAAACTGTTTATTTTCTGTGGGTGAGGGGATCGGGGATTGTTATTGACACTGTTTATTTTCTGTGGGTGAGGGGTCGGGGATTGTTATTGACACTGTTTATTTTCTGTGGGTGAGGGGATCGGGGATTGTTATTGACACTGTTTATTTTCTGTGGGTGAGTGGATCGGGGATTGTTATTGACACTGTTTATTTTCTATGGGTGAGTGGATCGGGGATTGTTATTGACACTGTTTATTTTCTGTGGGTGAGGGGATCGGGGATTGTTATTGACACTGTTTATTTTCTGTGGGTGAGGGACCGGGGATTGTTATTGACACAGTTTATTTTCTGTGGGTGAGGGGATCGGGGATTGTTATTGACACTGTTTATTTTCTGTGGGTGAGGGGATCGGGGATTGTTATTGACACTGTTTATTTTCTGTGGGTGAGGGGTCGGGGATTGTTATTGACACTGTTTATTTTCTGTGGGTGAGGGGATCGGGGATTGTTATTGACACTGTTTATTTTCTATGGGTGAGGGGATCGGGGATTGTTATTGACACTGTTTATTTTCTGTGGGAGAGTGGATCGGGGATTGTTATTGACACTGTTTATTTTTTATGGGTGAAGGGTCGGCGATTCTTATTGACACTGTTTATTTTCTGTGGGTGAGGGGATCGGGGATTGTTATTGACACTGTTTATTTTCTGTGGGTGAGGGGATCGGGGATTGTTATTGACACTGTTTATTTTCTGTGGGTGAGGGATCGGGGATTGTTATTGACACTGTTTATTTTCTGTGGGTGAGGGATCGGGGATTGTTATTGACACTGTTTATTTTTTATGGGTGAAGGGTCGGCGATTGTTATTGACACTGTTTATTTTCTGTGGGTGAGGGGTCTGGGATTGTTATTGACACAGTTTATTTTTTATGGGTGAGGGATCGGGGATTGTTATTGACACTGTTTATTTTCTGTGGGTGAGGGGATCGGGGATTGTAATTGACACTGTTTATTTTCTGTGGGTGAGGGAGCGGGGATTGTTATTGACACTGTTTATTTTCTGTGGGTGAGGGGATCGGGGATTGTTATTGACACTGTTTATTTTCTGTGGGTGAGGGATCGGGGATTGTTATTGACACTGTTTATTTTCTGTGGGTGAGGGGATCGGGGATTGTTATTGAAACTGTTTATTTTCTGTGGGTGAGGGGATCGGGGATTGTTATTGACACTGTTTATTTTCTGTGGGTGAGGGGTCGGGGATTGTTATTGACACTGTTTATTTTCTGTGGGTGAGGGGATCGGGGATTGTTATTGACACTGTTTATTTTCTGTGGGTGAGTGGATCGGGGATTGTTATTGACACTGTTTATTTTCTATGGGTGAGTGGATCGGGGATTGTTATTGACACTGTTTATTTTCTGTGGGTGAGGGGATCGGGGATTGTTATTGACACTGTTTATTTTCTGTGGGTGAGGGACCGGGGATTGTTATTGACACTGTTTATTTTCTGTGGGTGAGGGGATCGGGGATTGTTATTGACACTGTTTATTTTCTGTGGGTGAGGGGATCGGGGATTGTTATTGACACTGTTTATTTTCTGTGGGTGAGGGGTCGGGGATTGTTATTGACACTGTTTATTTTCTGTGGGTGAGGGGATCGGGGATTGTTATTGACACTGTTTATTTTCTATGGGTGAGGGGATCGGGGATTGTTATTGACACTGTTTATTTTCTGTGGGAGAGTGGATCGGGGATTGTTATTGACACTGTTTATTTTTTATGGGTGAAGGGTCGGCGATTCTTATTGACACTGTTTATTTTCTGTGGGTGAGGGGTCGGCGATTGTTATTGACACTGTTTATTTTCTGTGGGTGAGGGAGCGGGGATTGTTATTGACACTGTTTATTTTCTGTGGGTGAGGGGTCGGCGATTGTTATTGACACTGTTTATTTTCTGTGGGTGATGGAGCGGGGATTGTTATTGACACTGTTTATTTTCTGTGGGAGAGTGGATCGGGGATTGTTATTGACACAGTTTATTTTTTATGGGTGAAGGGTCGGCGATTGTTATTGACACTGTTTATTTTCTGTGTGTGAGGGATAGGGGATTGTTACTGACACTGTTTATTTTCTGTGGGTGAAGGGTCGGGGATTGTTATTGACACTGTTTATTTTCTGTGGGTGAGGGATCGGGGATTGTTACTGACACTGTTTATTTTCTGTGGGTGAAGGGTCGGGGATTGTTATTGACACTGTTTATTTTCTGTGGGTGAGGGATCGGGGATTGTTATTGACACTGTTTATTTTTTATGGGTGAAGGGTCGGCGATTGTTATTGACACTGTTTATTTTCTGTGGGTGAGGGATCGGGGATTGTTACTGACACTGTTTATTTTCTGTGGGTGAAGGGTCGGGGATTGTTATTGATACTGTTTATTTTCTGTGGGTGAGGGATCGGGGATTGTTACTGACACTGTTTATTTTCTGTGGGTGAAGGGTCGGGGATTGTTATTGACACTGTTTATTTTCTGTGGGTGAGGGATCGGGGATTGTTATTGACACTGTTTATTTTTTATGGGTGAAGGTTCGCGATTGTTATTGACACTGTTTATTTTCTGTGGGTGAGGGGTCTGGGATTGTTATTGACACTGTTTATTTTCTGTGGGTGAGGGGTCTGGGATTGTTATTGACACTGTTTATTTTCTGTGGGTGAGGGGTCTGGGATTGTTATTGACACTGTTTATTTTCTGTGGGTGAGGGGTCTGGGATTGTTATTGACACTGTTTATTTTCTGTGGGTGAGGGATCGGGGATTGTTATTGACACTGTTTATTTTTTATGGGTGAAGGGTCAGCGATTGTTATTGACACTGTTTATTTTCTGTGGGTGAGGGAGCGGGGATTGTTATTGACACTGTTTATTTTCTGTGGGTGAGGTATAGGGGATTGTTATTGACACTGTTTATTTTCTGTGGGTGAGGGAGCAGGGATTGTTATTGACACTGTTTATTTTCTATGGGTGTGGGGTGTCGGGGATTGTTATTGACACTGTTTATTTTCTGTGGGTGAGGGGTCTGGGATTGTTATTGACACTGTTTATTTTCTGTGGGTGAGGGGTCGGGGATTGTTATTGACACTGTTTATTTTCTGTGGGTGTGGAGTGTCGGGGATTGTTATTGACACTGTTTATTTTCAGTGTGTGAGGGGGTCAGGGATTGTTATTGACACTGTTTATTTTCTGTGGGTGAGGGGATCGGGGATTGTTATTGACACTGTTTATTTTCTGTGGGAGAGTGGATTGGGGATTGTTATTGACACTGTTTATTTTCTGTGGGAGAGTGGATCGGGGATTGTTATTGACACTGTTTATTTTCTGAGGGTGAGCGGTCGGGGATTGTTATTGACACTGTTTATTTTCTGAGGGTGAGGGGATCGGGGAAGGTTATAGACACTGTTTATTTTTTATGGGTGAAGGGTCGGCAATTGTTATTGACACTGTTTATTTTCTGTGGGTGAGGGGATCGGGGATTGTTATTGACACTGTTTATTTTTTATGGGTGAGGGACCGGGGATTGTTATTGACACTGTTTATTTTCTGTGGGTGAGTGGATCGGGGATTGTTATTGACACAGTTTATTTTTTATGGGAGAACGGTCGGCGATTGTTATTGACACTGTTTATTTTCTGTGGGTGAGGGATCGGGGATTGTTACTGACACTGTTTATTTTCAGTGGGTGAAGGGTCGGGGATTGTTATTGACACTGTTTATTTTCTGTGGGTGAGTGGATCGGGGATTGTTATTGACACTGTTTATTTTCTGTGGGTGAGGGAGCGGGGATTGTTATTGACACTGTTTATTTTCTGTGGGTGAGGGAGCGGGGATTGTTATTGACACTGTTTATTTTCTGTGGGTGAGGGATCGGGGATTGTTATTGACACTGTTTATTTTCTGTGGGTGAGGGATCGGGGATTGTTATTGACACTGTTTATTTTTTATGGGTGAAGGGTCGGCGATTGTTATTGACACTGTTTATTTTCTGTGGGTGAGGGGTCTGGGATTGTTATTGACACAGTTTATTTTTTATGGGTGAGGGATCGGGGATTGTTATTGACACTGCTTATTTTCTGTGGGTGAGGGGATCGGGGATTGTTATTGACACTGTTTATTTTCTGTGGGTGAGGGAGCGGGGATTGTTATTGACACTGTTTATTTTCTGTGGGTGAGGGAGCTGGGATTGTTATTGACACTGTTTATTTTCTGTGGGTGAGGGAGCAGGGATTGTTATTGACACTGTTTATTTTCTGTGGGTGAGGGAGCAGGGATTGTTATTGACACTGTTTATTTTCTGTGGGTGTGGGGTGTCGGGGATTGTTATTGACACTGTTTATTTTTTATGGGTGAGGGATCGGGGATTGTTATTGACACTGTCTATTTTTTATGGGTGAGGGATCGGGGATTGTTATTGACACTGTTTATTTTCTGTGGGTGAGGGGATCGGGGATTGTTATTGACACTGTTTATTTTCCGTGGGTGAGGGAGCGGGGATTGTTATTGACACTGTTTATTTTCTGTGGGTGAGGGAGCAGGGATTGTTATTGACACTGTTTATTTTCTGTGGGTGAGGGAGCAGGGATTGTTATTGACACTGTTTATTTTCTGTGGGTGAGGGTGTCGGGGATTGTTATTGACACTGTTTATTTTCTGTGGGTGCGGGGTCTGGGATTGTTATTGACACTGTTTATTTTCTGTGGGTGAGGGGTCGGGGATTGTTATTGACACTGTTTATTTTCTGTGGGTGTGGGGTGTCGGGGATTGTTATTGACACTGTTTATTTTCAGTGTGTGAGGGGATCAGGGATTGTTATTGACACTGTTTATTTTCTGTGGGAGAGTGGATTGGGGATTGTTATTGACACTGTTTATTTTCTGTGGGAGAGTGGATCGGGGATGGTTATTGACACTGTTTATTTTCTGTGGTGAGGGGTCGGGGATTGTTATTGACACTGTTTATTTTCTGAGGGTGAGGGGATCGGGGAAGGTTATAGTCACTGTTTATTTTTTATGGGTGAAGGGTCGGCAATTGTTATTGACACTGTTTATTTTCTGTGGGTGAGGGATCGGGGATTGTTATTGACACTGTTTATTTTCTGAGGGTGATGGAGCTGTGATTCTTATTGTCACTGTTTATTTTCTGTGGGAGAGGGGATCAGGGATTGTGATTGATACTGGTTATTTTCTGTCGATGAGGGCAACGTGGATTGTTATTGACACTTTTCATTTTCTGTGGGAGAGGGTGTCGGGGATTGTTATTGACACTGTTTATTTTCTGTGGGTGAGGGATCGGGGATTGTTATTGACACTGTTTATTTTCTGTGGGTGGGGGGTCAGGGTTTGTTATTGACACTGTTTATTTTCTGTGGGTGAGGGGATCGGGGATTATTATTGACACTGTTTATTTTCTGTGGGTGAGGGGATCGGGGATTATTATTGACACTGTTTATTTTCTGTGGGAGAGGGGATCAGGGATTGTGATTGATACTGGTTATTTTCTGTCGATGAGGGCAACGTGGATTGTTATGACACTGTTTATTTTCTGTGGGAGAGGGTGTCGTGTATTGTTATTGACACTGTTTATTTTCTGTGGGTGAGGGATCGGGGATTGTTATTGACACTGTTTATTTTCTGTGGGTGGGGGGTCAGGGATTGTTATTGACACTGTTTATTTTCTGTGTCGGAGTGGATCGAGGATTGTTATTGACACTGTTTATTTTCTGTGTGTGAGGGGATCGGGGATTGTTATTGAAACTGTTTATTTTCTGTGGGTGAGGGGTCGGGGATTGTTATTGACACTGTTTATTTTCTGTGGGTGAGGGATCGGGGATTGTTATTGACACTGTTTATTTTCTGTGGGTGAGGGGATCGGGGAAGGTTATTGACACTGTTTATTTTTTATGGGTGAAGGGTCGGCGATTGTTATTGACACTGTTTATTTTCTGTGGGTGAGGGGTCGGGGATTGTTATTGACACTGTTTATTTTCTGAGGGTGAGGGGATCGGGGAAGGTTATTGACACTGTTTATTTTTTATGGGTGAAGGGTCGGCGATTGTTATTGACACTGTTTATTTTCTGTGGGTGAGGGAGCGGGGATTGTTATTGACACAGTTTATTTTTTATGGTTGAAGGGTCGGCGATTGTTATTGACACTGTTTATTTTCTGTGGGAGAGGGGATCGGGGATTGTTATTGACACTGTTTATTTTCTGTGGGAGAGGGGATCGCGGATTGTTATTGACACTGTTTATTTTCTGAGGGTGAGGGGATCGGGGAAGGTTATTGACAATGTTTATTTTTTATGGGTGAAGGGTCGGCGATCGTTATTGACACTGTTTATTTTCTGTGGGAGAGGGGATCGGGGATTGTTATTGACACTGTTTATTTTCTGTGGGAGAGGGGATCGGGGATTGTTATTGACACTGTTTATTTTCTGAGGGTGAGGGGATCGGGGAAGGTTATAGACACCGTTTATTTTTTATGGGTGAAGGGTCGGCAATTGTTATTGACACTGATAATTTTCTGTGGGTGAGGGGATCTGGGATTGTTATTGACACTGTTTATTTTCTGTGGGTGAGGGGTCGGTGATTGTTATTGACACTGTTTATTTTCTGTGGGAGACTGGATCGGGGATTGTTATTGACACTGTTTATTTTCCGTGGGTGAGGGGATCAGGGATTGTTATTGACACTGTTTATTTTCTGTGTGTGAGGGGATCGGGGATTGTTATTGAAACTGTTTATTTTCTGTGGGTGAGGGGTCGGGGATTGTTATTGACACTGTTTATTTTCTGTGGGTGAGGGATCGGGGATTGTTATTGACACTGTTTATTTTCTGAGGGTGAGTGGATAGGGGATTGTTATTGACACTGTTTATTTTTTATGGGTGAAGGGTCGGCGATTGTTATTGACACTGTTTATTTTCTGTGGGTGAGGGGTCGGGGATTGTTATTGACACTGTTTATTTTCTGAGGGTGAGGGGATCGGGGAAGGTTATTGACACTGTTTATTTTTTATGGGTGAAGGGTCGGCGATTGTTATTGACACTGTTTATTTTCTGTGGGTGAGGGAGCGGGGATTGTTATTGACACAGTTTATTTTTTATGGGTGAAGGGTCGGCGATTGTTATTGACACTGTTTATTTTCTGTGGGAGAGGGGATCGGGGATTGTTATTGACACTGTTTATTTTCTGTGGGAGAGGGGATCGCGGATTGTTATTGACACTGTTTATTTTCTGAGGGTGAGGGGATCGGGGAAGGTTATTGACAATGTTTATTTTTTATGGGTGAAGGGTCGGCGATCGTTATTGACACTGTTTATTTTCTGTGGGAGAGGGGATCGGGGATTGTTATTGACACTGTTTATTTTCTGTGGGAGAGGGGATCGGGGATTGTTATTGACACTGTTTATTTTCTGAGGGTGAGGGGATCGGGGAAGGTTATAGACACCGTTTATTTTTTATGGGTGAAGGGTCGGCAATTGTTATTGACACTGATAATTTTCTGTGGGTGAGGGGATCTGGGATTGTTATTGACACTGTTTATTTTCTGTGGGTGAGGGGTCGGTGATTGTTATTGACACTGTTTATTTTCTGTGGGAGACTGGATCGGGGATTGTTATTGACACTGTTTATTTTCCGTGGGTGAGGGGATCAGGGATTGTTATTGACACTGTTTATTTTCTGTGCGAGAGGGTGTCGGGGATTGTTATTGACACTGTTTATTTTCTGTGGGTGAGGGATCGGGGATTGTTATTGACACTGTTTATTTTCTGTGGGAGACTGGATCGGGGATTGTTATTGACACTGTTTATTTTCTGTGGGTGGGGGGATCGGGGATTGTTATTGACACTGTTTATTTTCTGTGGGTGAGGGATCGGGGATTGTTATTGACACAGTTTATTTTTTATGGGTGAAGGGTCGGCAATTGTTATTGACACTGTTTATTTTCTGTGGGTGAGGGATCGGGGATTGTTATTGACACTGTTTATTTTCTGAGGGTGATGGAGCGGTGATTCTTATTGACACTGTTTATTTTCTGTGGGAGAGGGGATCAGGGATTGTTATTGACACTGTTTATTTTCTGTGGGTGAGGGGTCGGGGATTGTTATTGACACTGTTCATTTTCTGTGGGAGAGGGTGTCGGGGATTGTTATTGACACTGTTTATTTTCTGTGGGTGAGGGATCGGGGATTGTTATTGACACTGTTTATTTTCTGTGGGTGGGGGGTCAGGGATTGTTATTGACACTGTTTATTTTCTGTGGGAGAGGGGATCGGGGATTATTATTGATACTGTTTATTTTCTGTGGGTGAGGGGATCGGGGATTGTTATTGACACTGTTTATTTTCTGTGGGTGAGGGATCGAGGATTGTTATTGACACAGTTTATTTTTTATGGGTGAAGGGTCGGCATTTGTTATTGACACTGTTTATTTTCTGTGGGTGAGGGATCGGGGATTGTTATTGACACTGTTTATTTTCTGAGGGTGAGGGGATCGGGGAAGGTTATTGACACTGTTTATTTTCTGTGGGTGAGGGGATCGGGGATTGTTATTGACACTGTTTATTTTCTGTGGGTGAGGGGATCGGGGATTGTTATTGACACTGTTTATTTTGTGTGGGTGAGTGGATTGGGGATTGTTATTGACACTGTTTATTTTCTGTGGGTGAGGGATAGGGGATTGTTATTGACACAGTTTATTTTCTGTGGGTGAGGGGATCGGGGATTGTTATTGACACTGTTTATTTTGTGTGGGTGAGTGGATTGGGGATTGTTATTGACACTGTTTATTTTCTGTGGGTGAGGGGATCGGGGATTGTTATTGACACTGTTTATTTTGTGTGGGTGAGGGGATCGGGGATTGTTATTGACACTGTTTATTTTCTGTGGGTGAGGGGATCGGGGATTGTTATTGACACTGTTTATTTTCTGTGGGTGAGGGGATCGGGGATTGTTATTGACAGTGTTTATTTTTTGTGGGTGAGGGAGCGGGGATTGTTATTGACACTGTTTATTTTTTATGGGTGAAGGGTCGGCGATTGTTATTGACACTGTTTATTTTCTGTGGGTGAGGGGATCGGGGATTGTTATTGACACTGTTTATTTTCTGTGGGTGAGGGGATCGGGGATTGTTATTGACACTGTTTATTTTGTGTGGGTGAGTGGATTGGGGATTGTTATTGACACTGTTTATTTTCTGTGGGTGAGGGATAGGGGATTGTTATTGACACAGTTTATTTTCTGTGGGTGAAGGGTCGGCGATTGTTATTGACACTGTTTATTTTCTGTTGGTGAGGGTTCGGGGATTGTTATTGACACTGTTTATTTTCTGTGGGTGAGGGTTCGGGGATTGTAATTGACACTGTTTATTTTCTGTGGCTGAGGGAGCGGGGAAGGTTATTGACACTGTTTATTTTTTATGGGTGAAGGGTCGGCGATTGTTATTGACACTGTTTATTTTCTGTGGGTGAGGGGTCTGGGATTGTTATTGACACAGTTTATTTTTTATGGGTGAGGGATCGGGGATTGTTATTGACACTGCTTATTTTCTGTGGGTGAGGGGATCGGGGATTGTTATTGACACTGTTTATTTTCTGTGGGTGAGGGAGCGGGGATTGTTATTGACACTGTTTATTTTCTGTGGGTGAGGGAGCTGGGATTGTTATTGACACTGTTTATTTTCTGTGGGTGAGGGAGCAGGGATTGTTATTGACACTGTTTATTTTCTGTGGGTGAGGGAGCAGGGATTGTTATTGACACTGTTTATTTTCTGTGGGTGTGGGGTGTCGGGGATTGTTATTGACACTGTTTATTTTTTATGGGTGAGGGATCGGGGATTGTTATTGACACTGTCTATTTTTTATGGTTGAGGGATCGGGGATTGTTATTGACACTGTTTATTTTCTGTGGGTGAGGGGATCGGGGATTGTTATTGACACTGTTTATTTTCCGTGGGTGAGGGAGCGGGGATTGTTATTGACACTGTTTATTTTCTGTGGGTGAGGGAGCAGGGATTGTTATTGACACTGTTTATTTTCTGTGGGTGAGGGAGCAGGGATTGTTATTGACACTGTTTATTTTCTGTGGGTGAGGGTGTCGGGGATTGTTATTGACACTGTTTATTTTCTGAGGGTGCGGGGTCTGGGATTGTTATTGACACTGTTTATTTTCTGTGGGTGAGGGGTCGGGGATTGTTATTGACACTGTTTATTTTCTGTGGGTGTGGGGTGTCGGGGATTGTTATTGACACTGTTTATTTTCAGTGTGTGAGGGGTTCAGGGATTGTTATTGACACTGTTTATTTTCTGTGGGAGAGTGGATTGGGGATTGTTATTGACACTGTTTATTTTCTGTGGGAGAGTGGATCGGGGATGGTTATTGACACTGTTTATTTTCTGTGGTGAGGGGTCGGGGATTGTTATTGACACTGTTTATTTTCTGAGGGTGAGGGGATCGGGGAAGGTTATAGTCACTGTTTATTTTTTATGGGTGAAGGGTCGGCAATTGTTATTGACACTGTTTATTTTCTGTGGGTGAGGGATCGGGGATTGTTATTGACACTGTTTATTTTCTGAGGGTGATGGAGCTGTGATTCTTATTGTCACTGTTTATTTTCTGTGGGAGAGGGGATCAGGGATTGTGATTGATACTGGTTATTTTCTGTCGATGAGGGCAACGTGGATTGTTATTGACACTTTTCATTTTCTGTGGGAGAGGGTGTCGGGGATTGTTATTGACACTGTTTATTTTCTGTGGGTGAGGGATCGGGGATTGTTATTGACACTGTTTATTTTCTGTGGGTGGGGGGTCAGGGTTTGTTATTGACACTGTTTATTTTCTGTGGGTGAGGGGATCGGGGATTATTATTGACACTGTTTATTTTCTGTGGGTGAGGGGATCGGGGATTATTATTGACACTGTTTATTTTCTGTGGGAGAGGGGATCAGGGATTGTGATTGATACTGGTTATTTTCTGTCGATGAGGGCAACGTGGATTGTTATTGACACTGTTCATTTTCTGTGGGAGAGGGTGTCGGGGATTGTTATTGACACTGTTTATTTTCTGTGGGTGAGGGATCGGGGATTGTTATTGACACTGTTTATTTTCTGTGGGTGGGGGGTCAGGGATTGTTATTGACACTGTTTATTTTCTGTGTCGGAGTGGATCGAGGATTGTTATTGACACTGTTTATTTTCTGTGTGTGAGGGGATCGGGGATTGTTATTGAAACTGTTTATTTTCTGTGGGTGAGGGGTCGGGGATTGTTATTGACACTGTTTATTTTCTGTGTGTGAGGGGTCGGGGATTGTTATTGACACTGTTTATTTTCTGAGGGTGAGGGGATCGGGGAAGGTTATTGACACTGTTTATTTTTTATGGGTGAAGGGTCGGCGATTGTTATTGACACTGTTTATTTTCTGTGGGTGAGGGGTCGGGGATTGTTATTGACACTGTTTATTTTCTGTGGGTGAGGGAACGGGGAAGGTTATTGACACTGTTTATTTTTTATGGGTGAAGGGTCGGCGATTGTTATTGACACTGTTTATTTTCTGTGGCTGAGGGAGCGGGGATTGTTATTGACACAGTTTATTTTTTATGGGTGAAGGGTCGGCGATTGTTATTGACACTGTTTATTTTCTGAGGGTGAGGGGATCGGGGAAGGTTATAGACACCGTTTATTTTTTATGGGTGAAGGGTCGGCAATTGTTATTGACACTGATAATTTTCTGTGGGTGAGGGGATCTGGGATTGTTATTGACACTGTTTATTTTCTGTGGGTGAGGGGTCGGTGATTGTTATTGACACTGTTTATTTTCTGTGGGAGACTGGATCGGGGATTGTTATTGACACTGTTTATTTTCCGTGGGTGAGGGGATCAGGGATTGTTATTGACACTGTTTATTTTCTGTGCGAGAGGGTGTCGGGGATTGTTATTGACACTGTTTATTTTCTGTGGGTGAGGGATCGGGGATTGTTATTGACACTGTTTATTTTCTGTGGGAGACTGGATCGGGGATTGTTATTGACACTGTTTATTTTCTGTGGGTGGGGGGATCGGGGATTGTTATTGACACTGTTTATTTTCTGTGGGTGAGGGATCGGGGATTGTTATTGACACAGTTTATTTTTTATGGGTGAAGGGTCGGCAATTGTTATTGACACTGTTTATTTTCTGTGGGTGAGGGATCGGGGATTGTTATTGACACTGTTTATTTTCTGAGGGTGATGGAGCGGTGATTCTTATTGACACTGTTTATTTTCTGTGGGAGAGGGGATCAGGGATTGTTATTGACACTGTTTATTTTCTGTGGGTGAGGGGTCGGGGATTGTTATTGACACTGTTCATTTTCTGTGGGAGAGGGTGTCGGGGATTGTTATTGACACTGTTTATTTTCTGTGGGTGAGGGATCGGGGATTGTTATTGACACTGTTTATTTTCTGTGGGTGGGGGGTCAGGGATTGTTATTGACACTGTTTATTTTCTGTGGGTGAGGGGATCGGGGATTATTATTGATACTGTTTATTTTCTGTGGGTGAGGGGATCGGGGATTGTTATTGACACTGTTTATTTTCTGTGGGTGAGGGATCGAGGATTGTTATTGACACAGTTTATTTTTTATGGGTGAAGGGTCGGCATTTGTTATTGACACTGTTTATTTTCTGTGGGTGAGGGATCGGGGATTGTTATTGACACTGTTTATTTTCTGAGGGTGAGGGGATCGGGGAAGGTTATTGACACTGTTTATTTTTTATGGGTGAAGGGTCGGCGATTGTTATTGACACTGTTTATTTTCTGTGGGTGAGGGGATCGGGGATTGTTATTGACACTGTTTATTTTCTGTGGGTGAGGGGATCGGGGATTGTTATTGACACTGTTTATTTTGTGTGGGTGAGTGGATTGGGGATTGTTATTGACACTGTTTATTTTCTGTGGGTGAGGGATAGGGGATTGTTATTGACACAGTTTATTTTCTGTGGGTGAAGGGTCGGCGATTGTTATTGACACTGTTTATTTTCTGTTGGTGAGGGTTCGGGGATTGTTATTGACACTGTTTATTTTCTGTGGGTGAGGGTTCGGGGATTGTAATTGACACTGTTTATTTTCTGTGGCTGAGGGAGCGGGGAAGGTTATTGACACTGTTTATTTTTTATGGGTGAAGGGTCGGCGATTGTTATTGACACTGTTTATTTTCTGTGGGTGAGGGAGCGGGGATTGTTATTGACACTGTTTATTTACTGTTGGTGAGGGATCGGGGATTGTTATTGACATTGTTTATTTTCTGTGGGTGAGGGACGGGGATTGTTATTGACACAGTTTATTTTCTGTGGGTGAGTGGATCGGGGATTGTTATTGACACTGTTTATTTTCTGTGGGTGAGGGGTCGGTGATTGTTATTGACACTGTTTATTTTCTGTGGGAGACTGGATCGGGGATTGTTATTGACACTGTTTATTTTCCGTGGGTGAGGGGATCAGGGATTGTTATTGACACTGTTTATTTTCTGTTGGAGAGTGGATCGGGGATTGTTATTGACACTGTTTATTTTCTGTGGGTGAGGGGTCGGGGATTGTTATTGACACTGTTTATTTTCTGAGGGTGAGGGGATCGGGGAAGGTTATTGACACTGTTTATTTTTTATGGGTGAAGGGTCGGCTGTTGTTATTGACACTGTTTATTTTCTGAGTGTGAGGGGATCGGTGATTGTTATTGACACTGTTTATTTTCTGAGGGTGAGTGGATAGGGGATTGTTATTGACACTGTTTATTTTTTATGGGTGAATGGTCGGCGATTGTTATTGACACTGTTTATTTTCTGTGGGTGAGGGGTCGGGGATTGTTATTGACACTGTTTATTTTCTGTGGGAGAGTGGATCGGGGATTGTTATTGACACTGTTTATTTTCTGTGCGAGAGTGGATCGGGGATTGTTATTGACACTGTTTATTTTCTGTGGGTGAGGGGATCAGGGATTGTTATTGACACTGTTTATTTTCTGTGGTAGAGGGGATCGGGGATTGTTATTGACACTGTTTATTTTCTGTGGGTGAGGGAGCGGGGATTGTTATTGACACTGTATATTTTTTATGGGTGAGGGGTCAGGGATTGTTATTGACACAGTTTATTTTTTATGGGTGAAGGGTCGGCGATTGTTATTGACACTGTTTAATTTCTGTGGGTGAGGGAGCGGGGATTGTTATTGACACTGTTTATTTTCTGTGGGTGAGGGGATCGGGGATTGTTATTGACACTGTTTATTTTCTGTGGGTGAGGGATCGGGGATTGTTATTGACACTGTTTATTTTCTGTGGGTGAGGGGATCGGGGATTGTTATTGACACTGTTAATTTTCCGTGGGTGAGGGGATCAGGGATTGTTATTGACACTGTTTATTTTCTGTTGGAGAGTGGATCGGGGATTGTTATTGACACTGTTTATTTTCTGTGGGTGAGGGGTCGGGGATTGTTATTGACACTGTTTATTTTCTGAGGATGAGGGGATCGGGGAAGGTTATTGACACTGTTTATTTTTTATGGGTGAAGGGTCGGCTGTTGTTATTGACACTGTTTATTTTCTGAGTGTGAGGGGATCGGTGATTGTTATTGACACTGTTTATTTTCTATGGGTGAGTGGATAGGGGATTGTTATTGACACTGTTTAATTTCTGTGGGTGAGGGAGCGGGGATTGTTATTGACACTGTTTATTTTCTGTGGGTGAGGGGATCGGGGATTGTTATTGACACTGTTTATTTTCTGTGGGTGAGGGATCGGGGATTGTTATTGACACTGTTTATTTTCTGTGGGTGAGGGGATCGGGGATTGTTATTGACACTGTTTATTTTCTGTGGGTGAAGGGATCGGGGATTGTTATTGACACTGTTTATTTTCTGTGGGTGAGGGATCGGGGATTGTTATTGACACTGTGTATTTTCTGAGGGTGAGGGGATCGGGGATTGTTATTGACACTGTTTATTTTCTGTGGATGAGAGGATCGGGGATTGTTATTGACACTGTTTATTTTTTATGGGTGAAGGGTCGGCGATTGTTATTGACACTGTATATTTTCTGTGGGTGAGGGAGCGGGGATTGTTATTGACACAATTTATTTTTTATGGGTGAAGGTTCTGGGATTGTTATTGAAACTGTTTATTTTCTGTGGGTGAGTGGATCGGGGATTGTTATTGACACTGTTTATTTTCTGTGGGTGAGGGATCGGGGATTGTTGTTGACACTGTTTATTTTCTGTGGGTGAGGGAGCGGGGATTGTTATTGACACTGTTTATTTTCTGTGGGTGAGGGGATCGGGGATTGTTATTGACACAGTTTATTTTTTATGGGTGAAGTGTCGGCGATTGTTATTGACACTGTTTATTTTCTGTGGGTGAGGGAGCGGGGATTGTTATTGACACTGTTTATTTTCTGTGGGTGAGGGATCGGGGATTGTTATTGACACTGTTTATTTTCTGAGGGTGAGGGATAGGGGATTGTTATTGACACTGTTTATTTTCTGTGGGTGAGGGAGCAGGGATTGTTATTGACACTGTTAATTTTCTGTGGGTTAGGGGATCGGGGTTTGTTATTGACACTGTTTATTTTCTGTGGGTGAGGGGATCGGGGATTGTTATTGACACTGTTTATTTTCTGTGGGTGAGGGGATCGGGGAAGGTTATAGACACCGTTTATTTTTTATGGGTGAAGGGTCGGCAATTGTTATTGACACTGATAATTTTCTGTGGGTGAGGGGATCTGGGATTGTTATTGACACTGTTTATTTTCTGTGGGTGAGGGGTCGGTGATTGTTATTGACACTGTTTATTTTCTGTGGGAGACTGGATCGGGGATTGTTATTGACACTGTTTATTTTCCGTGGGTGAGGGGATCAGGGATTGTTATTGACACTGTTTATTTTCTGTGCGAGAGGGTGTCGGGGATTGTTATTGACACTGTTTATTTTCTGTGGGTGAGGGATCGGGGATTGTTATTGACACTGTTTATTTTCTGTGGGAGACTGGATCGGGGATTGTTATTGACACTGTTTATTTTCTGTGGGTGGGGGGATTGGGGATTGTTATTGACACTGTTTATTTTCTGTGGGTGAGGGATCGGGGATTGTTATTGACACAGTTTATTTTTTATGGGTGAAGGGTCGGCAATTGTTATTGACACTGTTTATTTTCTGTGGGTGAGGGATCGGGGATTGTTATTGACACTGTTTATTTTCTGAGGGTGATGGAGCGGTGATTCTTATTGACACTGTTTATTTTCTGTGGGAGAGGGGATCAGGGATTGTTATTGACACTGTTTATTTTCTGTGGGTGAGGGGTCGGGGATTGTTATTGACACTGTTCATTTTCTGTGGGAGAGGGTGTCGGGGATTGTTATTGACACTGTTTATTTTCTGTGGGTGAGGGATCGGGGATTGTTATTGACACTGTTTATTTTCTGTGGGTGGGGGGTCAGGGATTGTTATTGACACTGTTTATTTTCTGTGGGTGAGGGGATCGGGGATTATTATTGATACTGTTTATTTTCTGTGGGTGAGGGGATCGGGGATTGTTATTGACACTGTTTATTTTCTGTGGGTGAGGGATCGAGGATTGTTATTGACACAGTTTATTTTTTATGGGTGAAGGGTCGGCATTTGTTATTGACACTGTTTATTTTCTGTGGGTGAGGGATCGGGGATTGTTATTGACACTGTTTATTTTCTGAGGGTGAGGGGATCGGGGAAGGTTATTGACACTGTTTATTTTCTGTGGGTGAGGGGATCGGGGATTGTTATTGACACTGTTTATTTTCTGTGGGTGAGGGGATCGGGGATTGTTATTGACACTGTTTATTTTGTGTGGGTGAGTGGATTGGGGATTGTTATTGACACTGTTTATTTTCTGTGGGTGAGGGATAGGGGATTGTTATTGACACAGTTTATTTTCTGTGGGTGAGGGGATCGGGGATTGTTATTGACACTGTTTATTTTGTGTGGGTGAGTGGATTGGGGATTGTTATTGACACTGTTTATTTTCTGTGTGTGAGGGGATCGGGGATTGTTATTGACACTGTTTATTTTGTGTGGGTGAGGGGATCGGGGATTGTTATTGACACTGTTTATTTTCTGTGGGTGAGGGGATCGGGGATTGTTATTGACACTGTTTATTTTCTGTGGGTGAGGGGATCGGGGATTGTTATTGACAGTGTTTATTTTCTGTGGGTGAGGGAGCGGGGATTGTTATTGACACTGTTTATTTTTTATGGGTGAAGGGTCGGCGATTGTTATTGACACTGTTTATTTTCTGTGGGTGAGGGGATCGGGGATTGTTATTGACACTGTTTATTTTCTGTGGGTGAGGGGATCGGGGATTGTTATTGACACTGTTTATTTTGTGTGGGTGAGTGGATTGGGGATTGTTATTGACACTGTTTATTTTCTGTGGGTGAGGGATAGGGGATTGTTATTGACACAGTTTATTTTCTGTGGGTGAAGGGTCGGCGATTGTTATTGACACTGTTTATTTTCTGTTGGTGAGGGTTCGGGGATTGTTATTGACACTGTTTATTTTCTGTGGGTGAGGGTTCGGGGATTGTAATTGACACTGTTTATTTTCTGTGGCTGAGGGAGCGGGGAAGGTTATTGACACTGTTTATTTTTTATGGGTGAAGGGTCGGCGATTGTTATTGACACTGTTTATTTTCTGTGGGTGAGGGGTCTGGGATTGTTATTGACACAGTTTATTTTTTATGGGTGAGGGATCGGGGATTGTTATTGACACTGCTTATTTTCTGTGGGTGAGGGGATCGGGGATTGTTATTGACACTGTTTATTTTCTGTGGGTGAGGGAGCGGGGATTGTTATTGACACTGTTTATTATCTGTGGGTGAGGGAGCTGGGATTGTTATTGACACTGTTTATTTTCTGTGGGTGAGGGAGCAGGGATTGTTATTGACACTGTTTATTTTCTGTGGGTGAGGGAGCAGGGATTGTTATTGACACTGTTTATTTTCTGTGGGTGTGGGGTGTCGGGGATTGTTATTGACACTGTTTATTTTTTATGGGTGTGGGATCGGGGATTGTTATTGACACTGTCTATTTTTTATGGTTGAGGGATCGGGGATTGTTATTGACACTGTTTATTTTCTGTGGGTGAGGGGATCGGGGATTGTTATTGACACTGTTTATTTTCCGTGGGTGAGGGAGCGGGGATTGTTATTGACACTGTTTATTTTCCGTGGGTGAGGGATCGGGGATTGTTATTGACACTGTTTATTTTCCGTGGGTGAGGGAGCGGGGATTGTTATTGACACTGTTTATTTTCTGTGGGTGAGGGAGCAGGGATTGTTATTGACACTGTTTATTTTCTGTGGGTGAGGGAGCAGGGATTGTTATTGACACTGTTTATTTTCTGTGGGTGAGGGTGTCGGGGATTGTTATTGACACTGTTTATTTTCTGAGGGTGCGGGGTCTGGGATTGTTATTGACACTGTTTATTTTCTGTGGGTGAGGGGTCGGGGATTGTTATTGACACTGTTTATTTTCTGTGGGTGTGGGGTGTCGGGGATTGTTATTGACACTGTTTATTTTCAGTGTGTGAGGGGATCAGGGATTGTTATTGACACTGTTTATTTTCTGTGGGAGAGTGGATTGGGGATTGTTATTGACACTGTTTATTTTCTGTGGGAGAGTGGATCGGGGATGGTTATTGACACTGTTTATTTTCTGTGGTGAGGGGTCGGGGATTGTTATTGACACTGTTTATTTTCTGAGGGTGAGGGGATCGGGGAAGGTTATAGTCACTGTTTATTTTTTATGGGTGAAGGGTCGGCAATTGTTATTGACACTGTTTATTTTCTGTGGGTGAGGGATCGGGGATTGTTATTGACACTGTTTATTTTCTGAGGGTGATGGAGCTGTGATTCTTATTGTCACTGTTTATTTTCTGTGGGAGAGGGGATCAGGGATTGTGATTGATACTGGTTATTTTCTGTCGATGAGGGCAACGTGGATTGTTATTGACACTTTTCATTTTCTGTGGGAGAGGGTGTCGGGGATTGTTATTGACACTGTTTATTTTCTGTGGGTGAGGGATCGGGGATTGTTATTGACACTGTTTATTTTCTGTGGGTGGGGGGTCAGGGTTTGTTATTGACACTGTTTATTTTCTGTGGGTGAGGGGATCGGGGATTATTATTGACACTGTTTATTTTCTGTGGGTGAGGGGATCGGGGATTATTATTGACACTGTTTATTTTCTGTGGGAGAGGGGATCAGGGATTGTGATTGATACTGGTTATTTTCTGTCGATGAGGGCAACGTGGATTGTTATTGACACTGTTCATTTTCTGTGGGAGAGGGTGTCGGGGATTGTTATTGACACTGTTTATTTTCTGTGGGTGAGGGATCGGGGATTGTTATTGACACTGTTTATTTTCTGTGGGTGGGGGGTCAGGGATTGTTATTGACACTGTTTATTTTCTGTGTCGGAGTGGATCGAGGATTGTTATTGACACTGTTTATTTTCTGTGTGTGAGGGGATCGGGGATTGTTATTGAAACTGTTTATTTTCTGTGGGTGAGGGGTCGGGGATTGTTATTGACACTGTTTATTTTCTGTGGGTGAGGGATCGGGGATTGTTATTGACACTGTTTATTTTCTGTGGGTGAGGGATCGGGGATTGTTATTGACACTGTTTATTTTCTGTGTGTGAGGGGTCGGGGATTGTTATTGACACTGTTTATTTTCTGAGGGTGAGGGGATCGGGGAAGGTTATTGACACTGTTTATTTTTTATGGGTGAAGGGTCGGCGATTGTTATTGACACTGTTTATTTTCTGTGGGTGAGGGGTCGGGGATTGTTATTGACACTGTTTATTTTCTGTGGGTGAGGGAACGGGGAAGGTTATTGACACTGTTTATTTTTTATGGGTGAAGGGTCGGCGATTGTTATTGACACTGTTTATTTTCTGTGGCTGAGGGAGCGGGGAAGGTTATTGACACTGTTTATTTTTTATGGGTGAAGGGTCGGCGATTGTTATTGACACTGTTTATTTTCTGTGGGTGAGGGAGCGGGGATTGTTATTGACACAGTTTATTTTTTATGGGTGAAGGGTCGGCGATTGTTATTGACACTGTTTATTTTCTGAGGGTGAGGGGATCGGGGAAGGTTATAGACACCGTTTATTTTTTATGGGTGAAGGGTCGGCAATTGTTATTGACACTGATAATTTTCTGTGGGTGTGGGGTGTCGGGGATTGTTATTGACACTGTTTATTTTTTATGGGTGAGGGATCGGGGATTGTTATTGACACTGTCTATTTTTTATGGTTGAGGGATCGGGGATTGTTATTGACACTGTTTATTTTCTGTGGGTGAGGGGATCGGGGATTGTTATTGACACTGTTTATTTTCCGTGGGTGAGGGAGCGGGGATTGTTATTGACACTGTTTATTTTCTGTGGGTGAGGGAGCAGGGATTGTTATTGACACTGTTTATTTTCTGTGGGTGAGGGAGCAGGGATTGTTATTGACACTGTTTATTTTCTGTGGGTGAGGGTGTCGGGGATTGTTATTGACACTGTTTATTTTCTGAGGGTGCGGGGTCTGGGATTGTTATTGACACTGTTTATTTTCTGTGGGTGAGGGGTCGGGGATTGTTATTGACACTGTTTATTTTCTGTGGGTGTGGGGTGTCGGGGATTGTTATTGACACTGTTTATTTTCAGTGTGTGAGGGGATCAGGGATTGTTATTGACACTGTTTATTTTCTGTGGGAGAGTGGATTGGGGATTGTTATTGACACTGTTTATTTTCTGTGGGAGAGTGGATCGGGGATGGTTATTGACACTGTTTATTTTCTGTGGTGAGGGGTCGGGGATTGTTATTGACACTGTTTATTTTCTGAGGGTGAGGGGATCGGGGAAGGTTATAGTCACTGTTTATTTTTTATGGGTGAAGGGTCGGCAATTGTTATTGACACTGTTTATTTTCTGTGGGTGAGGGATCGGGGATTGTTATTGACACTGTTTATTTTCTGAGGGTGATGGAGCTGTGATTCTTATTGTCACTGTTTATTTTCTGTGGGAGAGGGGATCAGGGATTGTGATTGATACTGGTTATTTTCTGTCGATGAGGGCAACGTGGATTGTTATTGACACTTTTCATTTTCTGTGGGAGAGGGTGTCGGGGATTGTTATTGACAATGTTTATTTTCTGTGGGTGAGGGATCGGGGATTGTTATTGACACTGTTTATTTTCTGTGGGTGGGGGGTCAGGGTTTGTTATTGACACTGTTTATTTTCTGTGGGTGAGGGGATCGGGGATTATTATTGACACTGTTTATTTTCTGTGGGTGAGGGGATCGGGGATTATTATTGACACTGTTTATTTTCTGTGGGAGAGGGGATCAGGGATTGTGATTGATACTGGTTATTTTCTGTCGATGAGGGCAACGTGGATTGTTATTGACACTGTTCATTTTCTGTGGGAGAGGGTGTCGGGGATTGTTATTGACACTGTTTATTTTCTGTGGGTGAGGGATCGGGGATTGTTATTGACACTGTTTATTTTCTGTGGGTGGGGGGTCAGGGATTGTTATTGACACTGTTTATTTTCTGTGTCGGAGTGGATCGAGGATTGTTATTGACACTGTTTATTTTCTGTGTGTGAGGGGATCGGGGATTGTTATTGAAACTGTTTATTTTCTGTGGGTGAGGGGTCGGGGATTGTTATTGACACTGTTTATTTTCTGTGGGTGAGGGATCGGGGATTGTTATTGACACTGTTTATTTTCAGTGGGTGAGGGGATCGGGGATTGTTATTGACACTGTTTATTTTCTGTGGGTGAGGGGATCGGGGATTGTTATTGACACTGTTTATTTTCTGTGGGTGAGGGATCGGGGATTGTTATTGACACAGTTTATTTTTTATGGGTGAAGGGTCGGCGATTGTTATTGACACTGTTTATTTTCTGTGTGTGAGGGGTCGGGGATTGTTATTGACACTGTTTATTTTCTGAGGGTGAGGGGATCGGGGAAGGTTATTGACACTGTTTATTTTTTATGGGTGAAGGGTCGGCGATTGTTATTGACACTGTTTATTTTCTGTGGGTGAGGGGTCGGGGATTGTTATTGACACTGTTTATTTTCTGTGGGTGAGGGAACGGGGAAGGTTATTGACACTGTTTATTTTTTATGGGTGAAGGGTCGGCGATTGTTATTGACACTGTTTATTTTCTGTGGCTGAGGGAGCGGGGAAGGTTATTGACACTGTTTATTTTTTATGGGTGAAGGGTCGGCGATTGTTATTGACACTGTTTATTTTCTGTGGGTGAGGGAGCGGGGATTGTTATTGACACAGTTTATTTTTTATGGGTGAAGGGTCGGCGATTGTTATTGACACTGTTTATTTTCTGAGGGTGAGGGGATCGGGGAAGGTTATAGACACCGTTTATTTTTTATGGGTGAAGGGTCGGCAATTGTTATTGACACTGATAATTTTCTGTGGGTGAGGGGATCTGGGATTGTTATTGACACTGTTTATTTTCTGTGGGTGAGGGGTCGGTGATTGTTATTGACACTGTTTATTTTCTGTGGGAGACTGGATCGGGGATTGTTATTGACACTGTTTATTTTCCGTGGGTGAGGGGATCAGGGATTGTTATTGACACTGTTTATTTTCTGTGCGAGAGGGTGTCGGGGATTGTTATTGACACTGTTTATTTTCTGTGGGTGAGGGATCGGGGATTGTTATTGACACTGTTTATTTTCTGTGGGAGACTGGATCGGGGATTGTTATTGACACTGTTTATTTTCTGTGGGTGGGGGGATCGGGGATTGTTATTGACACTGTTTATTTTCTGTGGGTGAGGGATCGGGGATTGTTATTGACACAGTTTATTTTTTATGGGTGAAGGGTCGGCAATTGTTATTGACACTGTTTATTTTCTGTGGGTGAGGGATCGGGGATTGTTATTGACACTGTTTATTTTCTGAGGGTGATGGAGCGGTGATTCTTATTGACACTGTTTATTTTCTGTGGGAGAGGGGATCAGGGATTGTTATTGACACTGTTTATTTTCTGTGGGTGAGGGGTCGGGGATTGTTATTGACACTGTTCATTTTCTGTGGGAGAGGGTGTCGGGGATTGTTATTGACACTGTTTATTTTCTGTGGGTGAGGGATCGGGGATTGTTATTGACACTGTTTATTTTCTGTGGGTGGGGGGTCAGGGATTGTTATTGACACTGTTTATTTTCTGTGGGTGAGGGGATCGGGGATTATTATTGATACTGTTTATTTTCTGTGGGTGAGGGGATCGGGGATTGTTATTGACACTGTTTATTTTCTGTGGGTGAGGGATCGAGGATTGTTATTGACACAGTTTATTTTTTATGGGTGAAGGGTCGGCATTTGTTATTGACACTGTTTATTTTCTGTGGGTGAGGGATCGGGGATTGTTATTGACACTGTTTATTTTCTGTTGGTGAGGGTTCGGGGATTGTTATTGACACTGTTTATTTTCTGTGGGTGAGGGTTCGGGGATTGTAATTGACACTGTTTATTTTCTGTGGCTGAGGGAGCGGGGAAGGTTATTGACACTGTTTATTTTTTATGGGTGAAGGGTCGGCGATTGTTATTGACACTGTTTATTTTCTGTGGGTGAGGGAGCGGGGATTGTTATTGACACTGTTTATTTACTGTTGGTGAGGGATCGGGGATTGTTATTGACATTGTTTATTTTCTGTGGGTGAGGGACGGGGATTGTTATTGACACTGTTTATTTTCTGTGGGTGAGTGGATCGGGGATTGTTATTGACACTGTTTATTTTCTGTGGGAGAGTGGATCGGGGATTGTTATTGACACAGTTTATTTTTTATGGGTGAAGTGTCGGCGATTGTTATTGACACTGTTGATTTTCTGAGGGTGAGGGGATCGGGGATTGTTATTGACACTGTTTATTTTCTATGGGTGAGGGGATCGGGGATTGTTATTGACACTGTTTATTTTCTGTGGGTGAGGGGATCGGGGAAGGTTATAGACACTGTTTATTTTTTATGGGTGAAGGATCAGCGATTGTTATTGACACTGTTTATTTTCTGTGGGAGAGGGGATCGGGGATTGTTATTGACACTGTTTATTTTCTGTGGGAGAGGGGATCAGGGATTGTTATAGACACTGTTTATTTTTTATGGGTGAAGGATCAGCGATTGTTATTGACACTGTTTATTTTCTGAGGGTGTGGGGATCGGGGAAGGTTATTGACACTGTTTATTTTTTATGGGTGAAGGGTCGGCGATTGTTATTGACACTGTTTATTTTCTGTGGGAGAGGGGATCGGGGATTGTTATTGACACTGTTTATTTTCTGAGGGTGAGGGGATCGGGGAAGTTTATAGACACTGTTTATTTTCTGAGGGTGAGGGGATCAGGGAAGGTTATAGACACTGTTTATTTTTTATGGGTGAAGGGTCGGCAATTGTTATTGACACTGATAATTTTCTGTGGGTGAGGGGATCGGGGATTGTTATTGAAACTGTTTATTTTCTGTGGGTGAGGGGTCGGTGATTGTTATTGACACTGTTTATTTTCTGTGGGAGACTGGATCGGGGATTGTTATTGACACTGTTTATTTTCCGTGGGTGAGGGGATCAGGGATTGTTATTGACACTGTTTATTTTCTGTTGGAGAGTGGATCGGGGATTGTTATTGACACTGTTTATTTTCTGTGGGTGAGGGGTCGGGGATTGTTATTGACACTGTTTATTTTCTGAGGGTGAGGGGATCGGGGAAGGTTATTGACACTGTTTATTTTTTATGGGTGAAGGGTCGGCTGTTGTTATTGACACTGTTTATTTTCTGAGTGTGAGGGGATCGGTGATTGTTATTGACACTGTTTATTTTCTGAGGGTGAGTGGATAGGGGATTGTTATTGACACTGTTTATTTTTTATGGGTGAAGGGTCGGCGATTGTTATTGACACTGTTTATTTTCTGTGGGTGAGGGGTCGGGGATTGTTATTGACACTGTTTATTTTCTGTGGGAGAGTGGATCGGGGATTGTTATTGACACTGTTTATTTTCTGTGCGAGAGTGGATCGGGGATTGTTATTGACACTGTTTATTTTCTGTGCGAGAGTGGATCGGGGATTGTTATTGACACTGTTTATTTTCTGTGGGTGAGGGATCGGGGATTGTTATTGACACTGTTTATTTTCTGTGGGTGAGGGGATCAGGGATTGTTATTGACACTGTTTATTTTCTGTGGTAGAGGGGATCGGGGATTGTTATTGACACTGTTTATTTTCTGTGGGTGTGGGAGCGGGGATTGTTATTGACACTGTATATTTTTTATGGGTGAGGGGTCAGGGATTGTTATTGACACAGTTTATTTTTTATGGGTGAAGGGTCGGCGATTGTTATTGACACTGTTTAATTTCTGTGGGTGAGGGAGCGGGGATTGTTATTGACACTGTTTATTTTCTGTGGGTGAGGGGATCGGGGATTGTTATTGACACTGTTTATTTTCTGTGTCGGAGTGGATCGAGGATTGTTATTGACACTGTTTATTTTCTGTGGGTGAGGGGATCGGGGATTGTTATTGACACTGTTTATTTTCTGTGGGTGAGGGGATCGGGGATTGTTATTGACACTGTTTATTTTCTGTGTCGGAGTGGATCGAGGATTGTTATTGACACTGTTTATTTTCTGTGTGTGAGGGGATCGGGGATTGTTATTGAAACTGTTTATTTTCTGTGGGTGAGGGGTCGGGGATTGTTATTGACACTGTTTATTTTCTATGGGTGAGGGGATCGGGGATTGTTATTGACACTGTTTATTTTCTGTGGGTGAGGGGATCGGGGAAGGTTATAGACACTGTTTATTTTTTATGGGTGAAGGATCAGCGATTGTTATTGACACTGTTTATTTTCTGAGGGTGTGGGGATCGGGGAAGGTTATTGACACTGTTTATTTTTTATGGGTGAAGGGTCGGCGATTGTTATTGACACTGTTTATTTTCTGTGGGAGAGGGGATCGGGGATTGTTATTGACACTGTTTATTTTCTGAGGGTGAGGGGATCGGGGAAGTTTATAGACACTGTTTATTTTCTGAGGGTGAGGGGATCAGGGAAGGTTATAGACACTGTTTATTTTTTATGGGTGAAGGGTCGGCAATTGTTATTGACACTGATAATTTTCTGTGGGTGAGGGGATCGGGGATTGTTATTGAAACTGTTTATTTTCTGTGGGTGAGGGGTCGGTGATTGTTATTGACACTGTTTATTTTCTGTGGGAGACTGGATCGGGGATTGTTATTGACACTGTTTATTTTCCGTGGGTGAGGGGATCAGGGATTGTTATTGACACTGTTTATTTTCTGTTGGAGAGTGGATCGGGGATTGTTATTGACACTGTTTATTTTCTGTGGGTGAGGGGTCGGGGATTGTTATTGACACTGTTTATTTTCTGAGGGTGAGGGGATCGGGGAAGGTTATTGACACTGTTTATTTTTTATGGGTGAAGGGTCGGCTGTTGTTATTGACACTGTTTATTTTCTGAGTGTGAGGGGATCGGTGATTGTTATTGACACTGTTTATTTTCTGAGGGTGAGTGGATAGGGGATTGTTATTGACACTGTTTATTTTTTATGGGTGAAGGGTCGGCGATTGTTATTGACACTGTTTATTTTCTGTGGGTGAGGGGTCGGGGATTGTTATTGACACTGTTTATTTTCTGTGGGAGAGTGGATCGGGGATTGTTATTGACACTGTTTATTTTCTGTGCGAGAGTGGATCGGGGATTGTTATTGACACTGTTTATTTTCTGTGGGTGAGGGGATCAGGGATTGTTATTGACACTGTTTATTTTCTGTGGTAGAGGGGATCGGGGATTGTTATTGACACTGTTTATTTTCTGTGGGTGAGGGAGCGGGGATTGTTATTGACACTGTATATTTTTTATGGGTGAGGGGTCAGGGATTGTTATTGACACAGTTTATTTTTTATGGGTGAAGGGTCGGCGATTGTTATTGACACTGTTTAATTTCTGTGGGTGAGGGAGCGGGGATTGTTATTGACACTGTTTATTTTCTGTGGGTGAGGGGATCGGGGATTGTTATTGACACAGTTTATTTTCTGTGTCGGAGTGGATCGAGGATTGTTATTGACACTGTTTATTTTCTGTGTGTGAGGGGATCGGGGATTGTTATTGAAACTGTTTATTTTCTGTGGGTGAGGGGTCGGGGATTGTTATTGACACTGTTTATTTTCTGTGGGTGAGGGATCGGGGATTGTTATTGACACAGTTTATTTTTTATGGGTGAAGGGTCGGCATTTGTTATTGACACTGTTTATTTTCTGTGGGTGAGGGATCGGGGATTGTTATTGACACTGTTTATTTTCTGTGTGTGAGGGGTCGGGGATTGTTATTGACACTGTTTATTTTCTGAGGGTGAGGGGATCGGGGAAGGTTATTGACACTGTTTATTTTTTATGGGTGAAGGGTCGGCGATTGTTATTGACACTGTTTATTTTCTGTGGGTGAGGGGTCGGGGATTGTTATTGACACTGTTTATTTTCTGTGGGTGAGGGAACGGGGAAGGTTATTGACACTGTTTATTTTTTATGGGTGAAGGGTCGGCGATTGTTATTGACACTGTTTATTTTCTGTGGCTGAGGGAGCGGGGAAGGTTATTGACACTGTTTATTTTTTATGGGTGAAGGGTCGGCGATTGTTATTGACACTGTTTATTTTCTGTGGGTGAGGGAGCGGGGATTGTTATTGACACAGTTTATTTTTTATGGGTGAAGGGTCGGCGATTGTTATTGACACTGTTTATTTTCTGAGGGTGAGGGGATCGGGGAAGGTTATAGACACCGTTTATTTTTTATGGGTGAAGGGTCGGCAATTGTTATTGACACTGATAATTTTCTGTGGGTGAGGGGATCTGGGATTGTTATTGACACTGTTTATTTTCTGTGGGTGAGGGGTCGGTGATTGTTATTGACACTGTTTATTTTCTGTGGGAGACTGGATCGGGGATTGTTATTGACACTGTTTATTTTCCGTGGGTGAGGGGATCAGGGATTGTTATTGACACTGTTTATTTTCTGTGCGAGAGGGTGTCGGGGATTGTTATTGACACTGTTTATTTTCTGTGGGTGAGGGATCGGGGATTGTTATTGACACTGTTTATTTTCTGTGGGAGACTGGATCGGGGATTGTTATTGACACTGTTTATTTTCTGTGGGTGGGGGGATCGGGGATTGTTATTGACACTGTTTATTTTCTGTGGGTGAGGGATCGGGGATTGTTATTGACACAGTTTATTTTTTATGGGTGAAGGGTCGGCAATTGTTATTGACACTGTTTATTTTCTGTGGGTGAGGGATCGGGGATTGTTATTGACACTGTTTATTTTCTGAGGGTGATGGAGCGGTGATTCTTATTGACACTGTTTATTTTCTGTGGGAGAGGGGATCAGGGATTGTTATTGACACTGTTTATTTTCTGTGGGTGAGGGGTCGGGGATTGTTATTGACACTGTTCATTTTCTGTGGGAGAGGGTGTCGGGGATTGTTATTGACACTGTTTATTTTCTGTGGGTGAGGGATCGGGGATTGTTATTGACACTGTTTATTTTCTGTGGGTGGGGGGTCAGGGATTGTTATTGACACTGTTTATTTTCTGTGGGTGAGGGGATCGGGGATTATTATTGATACTGTTTATTTTCTGTGGGTGAGGGGATCGGGGATTGTTATTGACACTGTTTATTTTCTGTGGGTGAGGGATCGAGGATTGTTATTGACACAGTTTATTTTTTATGGGTGAAGGGTCGGCATTTGTTATTGACACTGTTTATTTTCTGTGGGTGAGGGATCGGGGATTGTTATTGACACTGTTTATTTTCTGAGGGTGAGGGGATCGGGGAAGGTTATTGACACTGTTTATTTTTTATGGGTGAAGGGTCGGCGATTGTTATTGACACTGTTTATTTTCTGTGGGTGAGGGGATCGGGGATTGTTATTGACACTGTTTATTTTCTGTGGGTGAGGGGATCGGGGATTGTTATTGACACTGTTTATTTTGTGTGGGTGAGTGGATTGGGGATTGTTATTGACACTGTTTATTTTCTGTGGGTGAGGGATAGGGGATTGTTATTGACACAGTTTATTTTCTGTGGGTGAAGGGTCGGCGATTGTTATTGACACTGTTTATTTTTTATGGGAGAAGGGTCGGCGATTGTTATTGACACTGTTTATTTCTTATGGGTGAAGGGTCGGCGATTGTTATTGACACTGTTTATTTTCTGATGGTGAGTGGATCGGGGAAGGTTATTGACACTGTTTATTTTTGATGGGTGAAGGGTCGGCGATTGTTATTGACACTGTTTATTTTCTGTTGGTGAGGGTTCGGGGATTGTTATTGACACTGTTTATTTTCTGTGGGTGAGGGTTCGGGGATTGTAATTGACACTGTTTATTTTCTGTGGCTGAGGGAGCGGGGAAGGTTATTGACACTGTTTATTTTTTATGGGTGAAGGGTCGGCGATTGTTATTGACACTGTTTATTTTCTGTGGGTGAGGGAGCGGGGATTGTTATTGACACTGTTTATTTACTGTTGGTGAGGGATCGGGGATTGTTATTGACATTGTTTATTTTCTGTGGGTGAGGGACGGGGATTGTTATTGACACTGTTTATTTTCTGTGGGTGAGTGGATCGGGGATTGTTATTGACACTGTTTATTTTCTGTGGGAGAGTGGATCGGGGATTGTTATTGACACAGTTTATTTTTTATGGGTGAAGTGTCGGCGATTGTTATTGACACTGTTGATTTTCTGAGGGTGAGGGGATCGGGGAAGGTTATAGACACTGTTTATTTTTTATGGGTGAAGGATCAGCGATTGTTATTGACACTGTTTATTTTCTGTGGGAGAGGGGATCGGGGATTGTTATTGACACTGTTTATTTTCTGTGGGAGAGGGGATCAGGGATTGTTATAGACACTGTTTATTTTTTATGGGTGAAGGATCAGCGATTGTTATTGACACTGTTTATTTTCTGAGGGTGTGGGGATCGGGGAAGGTTATTGACACTGTTTATTTTTTATGGGTGAAGGGTCGGCGATTGTTATTGACACTGTTTATTTTCTGTGGGAGAGGGGATCGGGGATTGTTATTGACACTGTTTATTTTCTGAGGGTGAGGGGATCGGGGAAGTTTATAGACACTGTTTATTTTCTGAGGGTGAGGGGATCAGGGAAGGTTATAGACACTGTTTATTTTTTATGGGTGAAGGGTCGGCAATTGTTATTGACACTGATAATTTTCTGTGGGTGAGGGGATCGGGGATTGTTATTGACACTGTTTATTTTCTGTGGGTGAGGGGTCGGTGATTGTTATTGACACTGTTTATTTTCTGTGGGAGACTGGATCGGGGATTGTTATTGACACTGTTTATTTTCCGTGGGTGAGGGGATCAGGGATTGTTATTGACACTGTTTATTTTCTGTTGGAGAGTGGATCGGGGATTGTTATTGACACTGTTTATTTTCTGTGGGTGAGGGGTCGGGGATTGTTATTGACACTGTTTATTTTCTGAGGGTGAGGGGATCGGGGAAGGTTATTGACACTGTTTATTTTTTATGGGTGAAGGGTCGGCTGTTGTTATTGACACTGTTTATTTTCTGAGTGTGAGGGGATCGGTGATTGTTATTGACACTGTTTATTTTCTGAGGGTGAGTGGATAGGGGATTGTTATTGACACTGTTTATTTTTTATGGGTGAAGGGTCGGCGATTGTTATTGACACTGTTTATTTTCTGTGGGTGAGGGGTCGGGGATTGTTATTGACACTGTTTATTTTCTGTGGGAGAGTGGATCGGGGATTGTTATTGACACTGTTTATTTTCTGTGCGAGAGTGGATCGGGGATTGTTATTGACACTGTTTATTTTCTGTGGGTGAGGGGATCAGGGATTGTTATTGACACTGTTTATTTTCTGTGGTAGAGGGGATCGGGGATTGTTATTGACACTGTTTATTTTCTGTGGGTGAGGGAGCGGGGATTGTTATTGACACTGTATATTTTTTATGGGTGAGGGGTCAGGGATTGTTATTGACACAGTTTATTTTTTATGGGTGAAGGGTCGGCGATTGTTATTGACACTGTTTAATTTCTGTGGGTGAGGGAGCGGGGATTGTTATTGACACTGTTTATTTTCTGTGGGTGAGGGGATCGGGGATTGTTATTGACACTGTTTATTTTCTGTGGGTGAGGGATCGGGGATTGTTATTGACACTGTTTATTTTCTGTGGGTGAGGGGATCGGGGATTGTTATTGACACTGTTAATTTTCCGTGGGTGAGGGGATCAGGGATTGTTATTGACACTGTTTATTTTCTGTTGGAGAGTGGATCGGGGATTGTTATTGACACTGTTTATTTTCTGTGGGTGAGGGGTCGGGGATTGTTATTGACACTGTTTATTTTCTGAGGGTGAGGGGATCGGGGAAGGTTATTGACACTGTTTATTTTTTATGGGTGAAGGGTCGGCTGTTGTTATTGACACTGTTTATTTTCTGAGTGTGAGGGGATCGGTGATTGTTATTGACACTGTTTATTTTCTATGGGTGAGTGGATAGGGGATTGTTATTGACACTGTTTAATTTCTGTGGGTGAGGGAGCGGGGATTGTTATTGACACTGTTTATTTTCTGTGGGTGAGGGGATCGGGGATTGTTATTGACACTGTTTATTTTCTGTGGGTGAGGGGATCGGGATTTGTTATTGACTGTTTATTTTCGATGGGTGAGGGGATCGGGGATTGTTATTGACACTGTTTATTTTCTGTGGGTGAGGGGATCGGGGATTGTTATTGACACTGTTTATTTTCTATGGGTGAGTGGATCGGGGATTGTTATTGACACTGTTTATTTTTTATGTGTGAAGGGTCGGCAATTGTTATTGACACTGTTTATTTTCTGTGGGTGAGGGGATCGGGGATTGTTATTGACACTGTTTATTTTCTGTGGGTAAGGGGATTGGGGATTGTTATTGACACTGTTTATTTTCTGTGGGTGAGGGATCAGGGATTGTTATTGACACTGTTTATTTTCTGTGGGTGAGAGGATCGGGGATTGTTATTGACACTGTTTATTTTCTATGGGTGAGGGGATCGGGGATTGTTATTGACACTGTTTATTTTCTATGGGTGAGGGGATTGGGGATTGTTATTGACACTGTTTATTTTCTATGGGTGAGAGGATCGGGGATTGTTATTGAAACTGTTTATTTTCTGTGTGTGAGAGGATCGGGGATTGTTATTGACACTGTTTATTTTCTGTGGGTGAGAGGATCGGGGATTGTTATTGAAACTGTTTATTTTCTGTGGGTGAGAGGATCGGGGATTGTTATTGACACTGTTTATTTTCTGTGGGTGAGGGATCGGGGATTGTTAATGACACTGTTTATTTTCTGTGGGTGAGGGGATCTGGGATTGTTATTGACACTGTTTATTTTCTAGGGGTGAGGGGATCGGGGATTGTTATTGAAACTGTTTATTTTCTGTGGGTGAGAGGATCGGGGATTGTTATTGACACTGTTTATTTTCAGTGGGTGAGAGGATCGGGGATTGTTATTGAAACTGTTTATTTTCTGTGGGTGAGAGGATCGGGGAGTGTAATTGACACTGTTTATTTTCTGTGGGTGAGTGGATCGGGGATTGTTATTGACACTGTTTATTTTCTATGGGTGAGGGGATCGGGGATTGTGATTGACACTGTTTATTTTCTGTGGGTGAGAGGATCGGGGATTGTTATTGACACTGTTTATTTTCTGTGGGTGAGAGGATCGGGGATTGTTATTGACACTGTTTATTTTCTGTGGGTGAGGGGATCTGGGATTGTTATTGACACTGTTTATTTTCTGTGGGTGAGAGGAACGGGGATTGTTATTGACACTGTTTATTTTCTATGGGTGAGGGGAACGGGGATTGTTATTGACACTGTTTATTTTCTGTGGGTGAGGGGATCTGGGATTGTTATTGACACTGTTTATTTTCGGTGGGTGTGGGATCGGGGATTGTTATTGACACTGTTTATTTTCTGTGGGTGAGAGGATCGGGGATTGTTATTGACACTGTTTATTTTCTATGGGTGAGGGGATCGGGGATTGTTATTGACACTGTTTATTTTCTATGGGTGAGGGGATCGGGGATTGTTATTGAAACTGTTTATTTTCTGTGGGTGAGAGGATCGGGGATTGTTATTGACACTGTTTATTTTCTGTGGGTGAGAGGATCGGGGATTGTTATTGACACTGTTTATTTTCTGTGGGTGAGAGGATCGGCGATTGTTATTGACACTGTTTATTTTCTATGGGTGAGGGGATCGGGGATTGTTATTGACACTGTTTATTTTCTGTGGGTGAGGGGATCGGGGATTGTTATTGACACTGTTTATTTTCTGTGGGTGAGAGGATCGGGGATTGTTATTGACACTGTTTATTTTCTGTGGGTGAGGGGATCGGGGATTGTTATTGACACTGTTTATTTTCTGTGGGTGAGGGGATCGGGATTTGTTATTGACACAGTTTATTTTCTGTGGGAGAGGGGATAGGGGATTGTTATTGACACTGTTTATTTTCTATGGGTGAGGGGATTGGGATTTGTTATTGACACTGTTTATTTTCTGTGGGTGAGGGGATTGGGGATTGTTATTGACACTGTTTATTTTCTGTGGGTGAGGGGATCGGGATTTGTTATTGACACAGTTTATTTTCTGTGGGAGAGGGGATAGGGGATTGTTATTGACACTGTTTATTTTCTATGGGTGAGGGGATTGGGATTTGTTATTGACACTGTTTATTTTCTGTGGGTGAGGGGATCGGGGATTGTTATTGACACTGTTTATTTTCTATGGGTGAGGGGATTGGGATTTGTTATTGACACTGTTTATTTTCTGTGGGTGAGGGGATTGGGGATTGTTATTGACACTGTTTATTTTCTGTGGGTGAGGGATCGGGGATTGTTATTGACACTGTTTATTTTCTATGGGTAAGGGGATCGGGGATTTGTTATTGACACTGTTTATTTTCTATGGGTGAGTGGAACGGGGATTGTTATTGACACTGTTTATTTTCTGTGTGTGAGGGGAACGGGGATTGTTATTGACAGTTTATTTTCTGTGGGTGAGGGGAACGGGGATTGTTATTGACACTGTTTATTTTCTATGGGTGAGGGGAACGGGGATTGTTATTGACACTGTTTACTTTCTATGGGTGAGGGGATTGGGGATTGTTATTGACACTGTTTACTTTCTATGGGTGAGGGGATCGGGGATTGTTATTGACACTGTTTATTTTCTATGGGGGAGGGGATCGGGGATTGTTATTGACACTGTTTATTTTCTGTGGGTGAGGGATCGGGGATTGTTATTGACACTGTTTATTTTCTGTGGGAGAGTGGACCGGGGATTGTTATTGACACTGTTTATTTTCTATGGGAGAGTGGACCGGGGATTGTTATTGACACTGTTTATTTTCTGTGGGAGAGTGGACCGGGGATTGTTATTGACACTGTTTATTTTCTGTGGGTGAGTGGACCGGGGATTGTTATTGACACTGTTTATTTTCTGTGGGAGAGTGGACCGGGGATTGTTGTTGACACTGTTTATTTTCTGTGGGTGAGGGATCGGGGATTGTTATTGACACTGTTTACTTTCTATGGGTGAGGGGATCGGGGATTGTTATTGACACTGTTTATTTTCTATGGGTGAGGGGATCGGGGATTGTTATTGACACTGTTTATTTTCTGTGGGTGAGGGATCGGGGATTGTTATTGACACTGTTTATTTTCTGTGGGAGAGTGGACCGGGGATTGTTATTGACACTGTTTATTTTCTGTGGGTGAGGTGTCGGCGATTGTTATTGACACTGTTTATTTTCTGTGGGTGAGGGGACCGGGGATTGTTATTGACACTGTTTATTTTCTGTGGGTGAGGGGATCGGGGATTGTTATTGACACTGTTTATTTTCTATGGGTGAGGGGATCGGGGATTGTTATTGACACTGTTTATTTTCTATGGGTGAGGGGATCGGGGATTGTTATTGACACTGTTTATTTTCTATGGGTGAGTGGATCGGGGATTGTTATTGACACTGTTTATTTTCTGTGGGTGAGGGGAACGGGGATTGTTATTGACACTGTTTACTTTCTATGGGTGAGGGGATCGGGGATTGTTATTGACACTGTTTATTTTCTGTGGGTGAGGGGATCGGGATTTGTTATTGACACTGTTTACTTTCTATGGGTGAGGGGATCGGGGATTGTTATTGACACTGTTTATTTTCTGTGGGTGAGGGGATCGGGATTTGTTATTGACTGTTTATTTTCGATGGGTGAGGGGATCGGGGATTGTTATTGACACTGTTTATTTTCTGTGGGTGAGGGGATCGGGTATTGTTATTGACACTGTTTATTTTCTATGGGTGAGTGGATCGGGGATTGTTATTGACACTGTTTATTTTTTATGTGTGAAGGGTCGGCAATTGTTATTGACACTGTTTATTTTCTGTGGGTGAGTGGATCGGGGATTGTTATTGACACTGTTTATTTTCTGTGGGTAAGGGGATTGGGGATTGTTATTGACACTGTTTATTTTCTGTGGGTGAGGGATCAGGGATTGTTATTGACACTGTTTATTTTCTATGGGTGAGGGGATCGGGGATTGTTATTGACACTGTTTATTTTCTATGGGTGAGGGGATCGGGGATTGTTATTGACACTGTTTATTTTCTATGGGTGAGAGGATCGGGGATTGTTATTGAAACTGTTTATTTTCTGTGTGTGAGAGGATCGGGGATTGTTATTGACACTGTTTATTTTCTGTGGGTGAGAGGATCGGGGATTGTTATTGAAACTGTTTATTTTCTGTGGGTGAGAGGATCGGGGATTGTTATTGACACTGTTTATTTTCTGTGGGTGAGGGATCGGGGATTGTTAATGACACTGTTTATTTTCTGTGGGTGAGGGGATCTGGGATTGTTATTGACACTGTTTATTTTCTAGGGGTGAGGGGATCGGGGATTGTTATTGAAACTGTTTATTTTCTGTGGGTGAGAGGATCGGGGATTGTTATTGACACTGTTTATTTTCAGTGGGTGAGAGGATCGGGGATTGTTATTGAAACTGTTTATTTTCTGTGGGTGAGAGGATCGGGGAGTGTAATTGACACTGTTTATTTTCTGTGGGTGAGGGATCGGGGATTGTTATTGACACTGTTTATTTTCTGTGGGTGAGTGGATCGGGGATTGTTATTGACACTGTTTATTTTCTATGGGTGAGGGGATCGGGGATTGTTATTGACACTGTTTATTTTCTGTGGGTGAGAGGATCGGGGATTGTTATTGACACTGTTTATTTTCTGTGGGTGAGAGGATCGGGGATTGTTATTGACACTGTTTATTTTCTTTGGGTGAGGGGATCTGGGATTGTTATTGACACTGTTTATTTTCTGTGGGTGAGAGGAACGGGGATTGTTATTGACACTGTTTATTTTCTATGGGTGAGGGGATCGGAGATTGTTATTGACACTGTTTATTTTCTGTGGGTGTGGGATCGGGGATTGTTATTGACACTGTTTATTTTCTGTGGGTGAGAGGATCGGGGATTGTTATTGACACTGTTTATTTTCTATGGGTGAGGGGATCGGGGATTGTTATTGACACTGTTTATTTTCTATGGGTGAGGGGATCGGGGATTGTTATTGAAACTGTTTATTTTCTGTGGGTGAGAGGATCGGGGATTGTTATTGACACTGTTTATTTTCTGTGGGTGAGAGGATCGGGGATTGTTATTGACACTGTTTATTTTCTGTGGGTGAGAGGATCGGCGATTGTTATTGACACTGTTTATTTTCTATGGGTGAGGGGATCGGGGATTGTTATTGACACTGTTTATTTTCTGTGGGTGAGGGGATCGGGGATTGTTATTGACACTGTTTATTTTCTGTGGGTGAGAGGATCGGGGATTGTTATTGACACTGTTTATTTTCTGTGGGTGAGGGGATCGGGGATTGTTATTGACACTGTTTATTTTCTGTGGGTGAGGGGATCGGGATTTGTTATTGACACAGTTTATTTTCTGTGGGAGAGGGGATAGGGGATTGTTATTGACACTGTTTATTTTCTATGGGTGAGGGGATTGGGATTTGTTATTGACACTGTTTATTTTCTGTGGGTGAGGGGATTGGGGATTGTTATTGACACTGTTTATTTTCTGTGGGTGAGGGGATCGGGATTTGTTATTGACACAGTTTATTTTCTGTGGGAGAGGGGATAGGGGATTGTTATTGACACTGTTTATTTTCTATGGGTGAGGGGATTGGGATTTGTTATTGACACTGTTTATTTTCTGTGGGTGAGGGGATCGGGGATTGTTATTGACACTGTTTATTTTCTATGGGTGAGGGGATTGGGATTTGTTATTGACACTGTTTATTTTCTGTGGGTGAGGGGATTGGGGATTGTTATTGACACTGTTTATTTTCTGTGGGTGAGGGATCGGGGATTGTTATTGACACTGTTTATTTTCTATGGGTAAGGGGATCGGGGATTTGTTATTGACACTGTTTATTTTCTATGGGTGAGTGGAACGGGGATTGTTATTGACACTGTTTATTTTCTGTGTGTGAGGGGAACGGGGATTGTTATTGACAGTTTATTTTCTGTGGGTGAGGGGAACGGGGATTGTTATTGACACTGTTTATTTTCTATGGGTGAGGGGAACGGGGATTGTTATTGACACTGTTTACTTTCTATGGGTGAGGGGATTGGGGATTGTTATTGACACTGTTTACTTTCTATGGGTGAGGGGATCGGGGATTGTTATTGACACTGTTTATTTTCTATGGGGGAGGGGATCGGGGATTGTTATTGACACTGTTTATTTTCTGTGGGTGAGGGATCGGGGATTGTTATTGACACTGTTTATTTTCTGTGGGAGAGTGGACCGGGGATTGTTATTGACACTGTTTATTTTCTATGGGAGAGTGGACCGGGGATTGTTATTGACACTGTTTATTTTCTGTGGGAGAGTGGACCGGGGATTGTTATTGACACTGTTTATTTTCTGTGGGTGAGTGGACCGGGGATTGTTATTGACACTGTTTATTTTCTGTGGGAGAGTGGACCGGGGATTGTTGTTGACACTGTTTATTTTCTGTGGGTGAGGGATCGGGGATTGTTATTGACACTGTTTACTTTCTATGGGTGAGGGGATCGGGGATTGTTATTGACACTGTTTATTTTCTATGGGTGAGGGGATCGGGGATTGTTATTGACACTGTTTATTTTCTGTGGGTGAGGGATCGGGGATTGTTATTGACACTGTTTATTTTCTGTGGGAGAGTGGACCGGGGATTGTTATTGACACTGTTTATTTTCTGTGGGTGAGGTGTCGGCGATTGTTATTGACACTGTTTATTTTCTGTGGGTGAGGGGACCGGGGATTGTTATTGACACTGTTTATTTTCTGTGGGTGAGGGGATCGGGGATTGTTATTGACACTGTTTATTTTCTATGGGTGAGGGGATCGGGGATTGTTATTGACACTGTTTATTTTCTATGGGTGAGGGGATCGGGGATTGTTATTGACACTGTTTATTTTCTATGGGTGAGTGGATCGGGGATTGTTATTGACACTGTTTATTTTCTGTGGGTGAGGGGAACGGGGATTGTTATTGACACTGTTTACTTTCTATGGGTGAGGGGATCGGGGATTGTTATTGACACTGTTTATTTTCTGTGGGTGAGGGGATCGGGATTTGTTATTGACACTGTTTACTTTCTATGGGTGAGGGGATCGGGGATTGTTATTGACACTGTTTATTTTCTGTGGGTGAGGGGATCGGGATTTGTTATTGACTGTTTATTTTCGATGGGTGAGGGGATCGGGGATTGTTATTGACACTGTTTATTTTCTGTGGGTGAGGGGATCGGGTATTGTTATTGACACTGTTTATTTTCTATGGGTGAGTGGATCGGGGATTGTTATTGACACTGTTTATTTTTTATGTGTGAAGGGTCGGCAATTGTTATTGACACTGTTTATTTTCTGTGGGTGAGTGGATCGGGGATTGTTATTGACACTGTTTATTTTCTGTGGGTAAGGGGATTGGGGATTGTTATTGACACTGTTTATTTTCTGTGGGTGAGGGATCAGGGATTGTTATTGACACTGTTTATTTTCTATGGGTGAGGGGATCGGGGATTGTTATTGACACTGTTTATTTTCTATGGGTGAGGGGATCGGGGATTGTTATTGACACTGTTTATTTTCTATGGGTGAGAGGATCGGGGATTGTTATTGAAACTGTTTATTTTCTGTGTGTGAGAGGATCGGGGATTGTTATTGACACTGTTTATTTTCTGTGGGTGAGAGGATCGGGGATTGTTATTGAAACTGTTTATTTTCTGTGGGTGAGAGGATCGGGGATTGTTATTGACACTGTTTATTTTCTGTGGGTGAGGGATCGGGGATTGTTAATGACACTGTTTATTTTCTGTGGGTGAGGGGATCTGGGATTGTTATTGACACTGTTTATTTTCTAGGGGTGAGGGGATCGGGGATTGTTATTGAAACTGTTTATTTTCTGTGGGTGAGAGGATCGGGGATTGTTATTGACACTGTTTATTTTCAGTGGGTGAGAGGATCGGGGATTGTTATTGAAACTGTTTATTTTCTGTGGGTGAGAGGATCGGGGAGTGTAATTGACACTGTTTATTTTCTGTGGGTGAGGGATCGGGGATTGTTATTGACACTGTTTATTTTCTGTGGGTGAGTGGATCGGGGATTGTTATTGACACTGTTTATTTTCTATGGGTGAGGGGATCGGGGATTGTTATTGACACTGTTTATTTTCTGTGGGTGAGAGGATCGGGGATTGTTATTGACACTGTTTATTTTCTGTGGGTGAGAGGATCGGGGATTGTTATTGACACTGTTTATTTTCTTTGGGTGAGGGGATCTGGGATTGTTATTGACACTGTTTATTTTCTGTGGGTGAGAGGAACGGGGATTGTTATTGACACTGTTTATTTTCTATGGGTGAGGGGATCGGAGATTGTTATTGACACTGTTTATTTTCTGTGGGTGAGGGGATCTGGGATTGTTATTGACACTGTTTATTTTCGGTGGGTGTGGGATCGGGGATTGTTATTGACTGTTTATTTTCTGTGGGTGAGAGGATCGGGGATTGTTATTGACACTGTTTATTTTCTATGTGTGAGGGGATCGGGGATTGTTATTGACATTGTTTATTTTCTATGGGTGAGGGGATCGGGGATTGTTATTGAAACTGTTTATTTTCTGTGGGTGAGAGGATCGGGGATTGTTATTGACACTGTTTATTTTCTGTGGGTGAGAGGATCGGGGATTGTTATTGACACTGTTTATTTTCTGTGGGTGAGAGGATCGGCGATTGTTATTGACACTGTTTATTTTCTATGGGTGAGGGGATCGGGGATTGTTATTGACACTGTTTATTTTCTGTGGGTGAGGGGATCGGGGATTGTTATTGACACTGTTTATTTTCTGTTGGTGAGAGGATCGGGGATTGTTATTGACACTGTTTATTTTCTGTGGGTGAGGGGATCGGGATTTGTTATTGACACTGTTTATTTTCTGTGGGAGAGGGGATAGGGGATTGTTATTGACACTGTTTATTTTCTATGGGTGAGGGGATCGGGATTTGTTATTGACACTGTTTATTTTCTGTGGGTGAGGGGATAGGGGATTGTTATTGACACTGTTTATTTTCTATGGGTGAGGGGATCGGGATTTGTTATTGACACTGTTTATTTTCTATGGGTGAGGGGATCGGGGATTGTTATTGACACTGTTTATTTTCTATGGGTGAGGGGATCGGGGATTGTTATTGACACTGTTTATTTTCTATGGGTGAGAGGATCGGGGATTGTTATTGAAACTGTTTATTTTCTGTGTGTGAGAGGATCGGGGATTGTTATTGACACTGTTTATTTTCTGTGGGTGAGAGGATCGGGGATTGTTATTGAAACTGTTTATTTTCTGTGGGTGAGAGGATCGGGGATTGTTATTGACACTGTTTATTTTCTGTGGGTGAGGGATCGGGGATTGTTAATGACACTGTTTATTTTCTGTGGGTGAGGGGATCTGGGATTGTTATTGACACTGTTTATTTTCTAGGGGTGAGGGGATCGGGGATTGTTATTGAAACTGTTTATTTTCTGTGGGTGAGAGGATCGGGGATTGTTATTGACACTGTTTATTTTCAGTGGGTGAGAGGATCGGGGATTGTTATTGAAACTGTTTATTTTCTGTGGGTGAGAGGATCGGGGAGTGTAATTGACACTGTTTATTTTCTGTGGGTGAGTGGATCGGGGATTGTTATTGACACTGTTTATTTTCTATGGGTGAGGGGATCGGGGATTGTGATTGACACTGTTTATTTTCTGTGGGTGAGAGGATCGGGGATTGTTATTGACACTGTTTATTTTCTGTGGGTGAGAGGATCGGGGATTGTTATTGACACTGTTTATTTTCTGTGGGTGAGGGGATCTGGGATTGTTATTGACACTGTTTATTTTCTGTGGGTGAGAGGAACGGGGATTGTTATTGACACTGTTTATTTTCTATGGGTGAGGGGAACGTGGATTGTTATTGACACTGTTTATTTTCTGTGGGTGAGGGGATCTGGGATTGTTATTGACACTGTTTATTTTCGGTGGGTGTGGGATCGGGGATTGTTATTGACACTGTTTATTTTCTGTGGGTGAGAGGATCGGGGATTGTTATTGACACTGTTTATTTTCTGTGGGTGAGAGGATCGGGGATTGTTATTGACACTGTTTATTTTCTATGGGTGAGGGGATCGGGGATTGTTATTGACACTGTTTATTTTCTATGGGTGAGGGGATCGGGGATTGTTATTGAAACTGTTTATTTTCTGTGGGTGAGAGGATCGGGGATTGTTATTGACACTGTTTATTTTCTGTGGGTGAGAGGATCGGGGATTGTTATTGACACTGTTTATTTTCTGTGGGTGAGAGGATCGGCGATTGTTATTGACACTGTTTATTTTCTATGGGTGAGGGGATCGGGGATTGTTATTGACACTGTTTATTTTCTGTGGGTGAGGGGATCGGGGATTGTTATTGACACTGTTTATTTTCTGTGGGTGAGAGGATCGGGGATTGTTATTGACACTGTTTATTTTCTGTGGGTGAGGGGATCGGGGATTGTTATTGACACTGTTTATTTTCTGTGGGTGAGGGGATCGGGATTTGTTATTGACACTGTTTATTTTCTGTGGGAGAGGGGATAGGGGATTGTTATTGACACTGTTTATTTTCTATGGGTGAGGGGATTGGGATTTGTTATTGACACTGTTTATTTTCTGTGGGTGAGGGGATTGGGGATTGTTATTGACACTGTTTAATTTCTATGGGTGAGGGGATCGGGATTTGTTATTGACACTGTTTATTTTCTATGGGTGAGTGGAACGGGGATTGTTATTGACACTGTTTATTTTCTGTGGGTGAGGGGAACGGGGATTGTTATTGACACTGTTTATTTTCTGTGGGTGAGAGGATCGGGGATTGTTATTGACACTGTTTATTTTCTGTGGGTGAGGGGAACGGGGATTGTTATTGACACTGTTTATTTTCTATGGGTGAGGGGAACGGGGATTGTTATTGACACTGTTTACTTTCTATGGGTGAGGGGATTGGGGATTGTTATTGACACTGTTTACTTTCTATGGGTGAGGGGATCGGGGATTGTTATTGACACTGTTTATTTTCTATGGGGGAGGGGATCGGGGATTGTTATTGACACTGTTTATTTTCTGTGGGTGAGGGATCGGGGATTGTTATTGACACTGTTTATTTTCTGTGGGAGAGTGGACCGGGGATTGTTATTGACACTGTTTATTTTCTATGGGAGAGTGGACCGGGGATTGTTATTGACACTGTTTATTTTCTGTGGGAGAGTGGACCGGGGATTGTTATTGACACTGTTTATTTTCTGTGGGTGAGTGGACCGGGGATTGTTATTGACACTGTTTATTTTCTGTGGGAGAGTGGACCGGGGATTGTTGTTGACACTGTTTATTTTCTGTGGGTGAGGGATCGGGGATTGTTATTGACACTGTTTACTTTCTATGGGTGAGGGGATCGGGGATTGTTATTGACACTGTTTATTTTCTATGGGTGAGGGGATCGGGGATTGTTATTGACACTGTTTATTTTCTGTGGGTGAGGGATCGGGGATTGTTATTGACACTGTTTATTTTCTGTGGGAGAGTGGACCGGGGATTGTTATTGACACTGTTTATTTTCTGTGGGTGAGGTGTCGGCGATTGTTATTGACACTGTTTATTTTTTGTGGGTGAGGGGACCGGGGATTGTTATTGACACTGTTTATTTTCTGTGGGTGAGGGGATCGGGGATTGTTATTGACACTGTTTATTTTCTATGGGTGAGGGGATCGGGGATTGTTATTGACACTGTTTATTTTCTATGGGTGAGGGGATCGGGGATTGTTATTGACACTGTTTATTTTCTATGGGTGAGTGGATCGGGGATTGTTATTGACACTGTTTATTTTCTGTGGGTGAGGGGAACGGGGATTGTTATTGACACTGTTTACTTTCTATGGGTGAGGGGATCGGGGATTGTTATTGACACTGTTTATTTTCTGTGGGTGAGGGGATCGGGATTTGTTATTGACACTGTTTACTTTCTATGGGTGAGGGGATCGGGGATTGTTATAGACACTGTTTATTTTCTGTGGGTGAGGGGATCGGGATTTGTTATTGACACTGTTTACTTTCTATGGGTGAGGGGATCGGGGATTGTTACTGACACTGTTTATTTTCTGTGGGTGAGGGGATCGGGGATTGTTATTGACACTGTTTATTTTCTGTGGGTGAGGGGATCGGGATTTGTTATTGACTGTTTATTTTCGATGGGTGAGGGGATCGGGGATTGTTATTGACACTGTTTATTTTCTGTGGGTGAGGGGATCGGGGATTGTTATTGACACTGTTTATTTTCTATGGGTGAGTGGATCGGGGATTGTTATTGACACTGTTTATTTTTTATGTGTGAAGGGTCGGCAATTGTTATTGACACTGTTTATTTTCTGTGGGTGAGTGGATCGGGGATTGTTATTGACACTGTTTATTTTCTGTGGGTAAGGGGATTGGGGATTGTTATTGACACTGTTTATTTTCTGTGGGTGAGGGATCAGGGATTGTTATTGACACTGTTTATTTTCTGTGGGTGAGAGGATCGGGGATTGTTATTGACACTGTTTATTTTCTATGGGTGAGGGGATCGGGGATTGTTATTGACACTGTTTATTTTCTATGGGTGAGGGGATCGGGGATTGTTATTGACACTGTTTATTTTCTATGGGTGAGAGGATCGGGGATTGTTATTGAAACTGTTTATTTTCTGTGTGTGAGAGGATCGGGGATTGTTATTGACACTGTTTATTTTCTGTGGGTGAGAGGATCGGGGATTGTTATTGAAACTGTTTATTTTCTGTGGGTGAGAGGATCGGGGATTGTTATTGACACTGTTTATTTTCTGTGGGTGAGGGATCGGGGATTGTTAATGACACTGTTTATTTTCTGTGGGTGAGGGGATCTGGGATTGTTATTGACACTGTTTATTTTCTAGGGGTGAGGGGATCGGGGATTGTTATTGAAACTGTTTATTTTCTGTGGGTGAGAGGATCGGGGATTGTTATTGACACTGTTTATTTTCAGTGGGTGAGAGGATCGGGGATTGTTATTGAAACTGTTTATTTTCTGTGGGTGAGAGGATCGGGGAGTGTAATTGACACTGTTTATTTTCTGTGGGTGAGGGATCGGGGATTGTTATTGACACTGTTTATTTTCTGTGGGTGAGTGGATCGGGGATTGTTATTGACACTGTTTATTTTCTATGGGTGAGGGGATCGGGGATTGTTATTGACACTGTTTATTTTCTGTGGGTGAGAGGATCGGGGATTGTTATTGACACTGTTTATTTTCTGTGGGTGAGAGGATCGGGGATTGTTATTGACACTGTTTATTTTCTTTGGGTGAGGGGATCTGGGATTGTTATTGACACTGTTTATTTTCTGTGGGTGAGAGGAACGGGGATTGTTATTGACACTGTTTATTTTCTATGGGTGAGGGGATCGGAGATTGTTATTGACACTGTTTATTTTCTGTGGGTGAGGGGATCTGGGATTGTTATTGACACTGTTTATTTTCGGTGGGTGTGGGATCGGGGATTGTTATTGACTGTTTATTTTCTGTGGGTGAGAGGATCGGGGATTGTTATTGACACTGTTTATTTTCTATGTGTGAGGGGATCGGGGATTGTTATTGACATTGTTTATTTTCTATGGGTGAGGGGATCGGGGATTGTTATTGAAACTGTTTATTTTCTGTGGGTGAGAGGATCGGGGATTGTTATTGACACTGTTTATTTTCTGTGGGTGAGAGGATCGGGGATTGTTATTGACACTGTTTATTTTCTGTGGGTGAGAGGATCGGCGATTGTTATTGACACTGTTTATTTTCTATGGGTGAGGGGATCGGGGATTGTTATTGACACTGTTTATTTTCTGTGGGTGAGGGGATCGGGGATTGTTATTGACACTGTTTATTTTCTGTTGGTGAGAGGATCGGGGATTGTTATTGACACTGTTTATTTTCTGTGGGTGAGGGGATCGGGATTTGTTATTGACACTGTTTATTTTCTGTGGGAGAGGGGATAGGGGATTGTTATTGACACTGTTTATTTTCTATGGGTGAGGGGATCGGGATTTGTTATTGACACTGTTTATTTTCTGTGGGTGAGGGGATAGGGGATTGTTATTGACACTGTTTATTTTCTATGGGTGAGGGGATCGGGATTTGTTATTGACACTGTTTATTTTCTATGGGTGAGGGGAACGGGGATTGTTATTGACACTGTTTATTTTCTGTGGGTGAGAGGATCGGGGATTGTTATTGACAGTTTATTTTCTGTGGGTGAGGGGATCGGGGATTGTTATTGACACTGTTTATTTTCTATTGGTGAGGGGATCGGGGATTGTTATTGAAACTGTTTATTTTCAGTATCTGAGTGGATCGGGGATTGTTATTGACACTGTTTATTTTCTGTGGGTGAGAGGAACGGGGATTGTTATTGACACTGTTTATTTTCCGTGGGTGAGAGGATCGGGGATTGTTATTGACACTGTTTATTTTCTATGGGTGAGGGGATCGGGGATTGTTATTGACACTGTTTATTTTCTATGGGTGAGGGGATCGGGGATTGTTACTGACACTGTTTATTTTCTGTGGGTGAGGGACCGGGGATTCTAATTGACACTGTTTATTTTCTGTGGGTGAGGGGATCGGGGATTGTTATTGACACTGTTTATTTTCTGTGGGTGAGAGGATCGGGGATTGTTATTGACACTGTTTATTTTCAGTATCTGAGTGGATCGGGGATTGTTATTGACACTGTTTATTTTCTGTGGGTGAGGGAATCGGGGATTGTTATTGACACTGTTTATTTTCTGTGGGTGAGGGGATCGGGATTTGTTATTGACACTGTTTATTTTCTATGGGTGAGGGGATCGGGATTTGTTATTGACACTGTTTATTTTCTGTGGGTGAGGGGATCAGGGATTGTTATTGACACTGTTTATTTTCTATGGGTGAGGGGATCGGGGATTGTTATTGACACTGTTTATTTTCTATGGGTGAGGGGATCGGGATTTGTTATTGACACTGTTTATTTTCTATGGGTGAGGGGATCTGGATTTGTTATTGACACTGTTTATTTTCTGTGGGTGAGGGGAACGGGGATTGTTATTGACTCTGTTTATTTTCTATGGGTGAGGGGAACGGGGATTGTTATTGACACTGTTTACTTTCTATGGGTGAGGGGATCGGGGATTGTTATTGACACTGTTTATTTTCTATGGGTGAGGGGATCGGGGATTGTTATTGACACTGTTTATTTTCTGTGGGTAAGGGATCGGGGATTGTTATTGACACTGTTTATTTTCTGTGGGTGAGAGGATCGGGGATTGTTATTGACACTGTTTATTTTCTGTGGGTGAGGGATCAGGGATTGTTATTGACACTGTTTATTTTCTGTGGGTGAGAGGATCGGGGATTGTTATTGACACTGTTTATTTTCAATGGGTGAGGGGATCGGGGATTGTTATTGACACTGTTTATTTTCTATGGGTGAGGGGATCGGGGATTGTTACTGAAACTGTTTATTTTCTGTGGGTGAGAGGATCGGGGATTGTTATTGACACTGTTTATTTTCTGTGGGTGAGAGGATCGGGGATTGTTATTGAAACTGTTTATTTTCTGTGGGTGAGAGGATCGGGGATTGTTATTGACACTGTTTATTTTCTGTGGGTGAGAGGATCGGGGATTGTTATTGAAACTGTTTATTTTCTGTGGGTGAGAGGATCGGGGATTGTTATTGACACTGTTTATTTTCTGTGGGTGAGAGGATCGGGGATTGTTATTGAAATTGTTTATTTTCTGTGGGTGAGAGGATCGGGGATTGTTATTGACACTGTTTATTTTCTGTGGGTGAGAGGATCGAGGATTGTTATTGAAACTGTTTATTTTCTGTGGGTGAGAGGATCGGGGATTGTTATTGACACTGTTTATTTTCTGTGGGTGAGAGGATCGGGGATTGTTATTGACACTGTTTATTTTCTGTGGGTGAGGGGATCGGGGATTGTTATTGACACTGTTTATTTTCTGTGGGTGAGAGGATCGGGGATTGTTATTGAAACTGTTTATTTTCTGTGGGTGACTGGTCGGTGATTGTTATTGACACTGTTTATTTTCTGTGGGTGAGGGATCGGGGATTGTTATTGACACTGTTTATTTTCTGTGGGAGAGTGGATCGGGGATTGTTATTGACACTGTTTATTTTCTGTGGGTGAGGGGATCGGGGATTGTTATTGACACTGTTTATTTTCTGTGGGTGAGAGGATCGGGGATTGTTATTGAAACTGTTTATTTTCTGTGGGTGAGTGGTCGGTGATTGTTATTGACTCTGTTTATTTTCTGTGGGTGAGGGATCTGGGATTGTTATTGACACTGTTTATTTTCTATGGGTGAGGGGATCGGGGATTGTTATTGACACTGTTTATTTTCTGTGGGTGAGGGGATCAGGGATTGTTATTGACACTGTTTATTTTCTGTGGGTGAGGGGATCGGGGATTGTTATTGACACAGTTTATTTTCAGTATCTGAGTGGATCGGGGATTGTTATTGACACTGTTTATTTTCTGTGGGAGAGGGGATTAGGGATTGTTATTGACACTGTTTATTTTCCGTATCTGAGTGGATCGGGGATTGTTATTGACACTGTTTATTTTCTGTGGGAGAGGGGATCGGGGATTGTTATTGACACTGTTTATTTTCTGTGGGTGAGGGGTCGGGGATTGTTATTGACACTGTTTATTTTCTGTGGGTGAGGGGTCGGGGATTGTTATTGACACTGTTTATTTTCTATGGGTGAGGGATCGGGGATTGTTATTGACACTGTTTATTTTCTGTGGGTGAGGGGATTGGGGATTGTTATTGACTGTTTATTTTCTGTGGGTGAGTGGATCGGGGATTGTTATTGACACTGTTTATTTTCTGTGGGTGAGAGGATCGGGGATTGTTATTGACACTGTTTATTTTCTGTGGGTGAGGGATCGGGGATTGTTATTGACACTGTTTATTTTCTGTGTGTGAGGGGATCGGGGATTGTTATTGACACTGATTATTTTCTGTGGGTGTGGGGTGTCGGGGATTGTTATTGACACTGTTTATTTTCTGTGGGTGAGGGGATCGGGGATTGTTATTGACACTGTTTATTTTCTGTGTGTGAGGGGATCGGGGATTGTTATTGACACTGTTTATTTTCTGTGGGTGAGGGGATCGGGGATTGTTATTGACACTGTTTATTTTCAGTATCTGAGTGGATCGGGGATTGTTATTGACACTGTTTATTTTCTGTGGGTGAGGGGATCGGGGATTGTTATTGACACTGTTTATTTTCTATGGGTGAGGGGATCAGGGATTGTTATTGACACTGTTTATTTTCTGTGGGAGAGTGGAGCGGGGATTGTTATTGACACTGTTTATTTTCTGTTGGTGAGGGGATCGCGGATTGTTATTGACACTGTTTATTTTCTGTGGGTGAGGGGATCGGGGATTGTTATTGACACTGTTTATTTTCTGTGGGTGAGGGATCGGGGATTGTTATTGACACTGTTTATTTTCTGTGGGTGAGAGGATTGGGGATTGTTATTGACACTGTTTATTTTCTGTGGGTGAGGGATCGGGGATTGTTATTGACACTGTTTATTTTCTGTGGGTGAGAGGATTGGGGATTGTTATTGACACTGTTTATTTTCTGTGGGTGAGGGGATTGGGGATTGTTATTGACTGTTTATTTTCTGTGGGTGAGTGGATCGGGGATTGTTATTGACACTGTTTATTTTCTGTGGGTGAGAGGATCGGGGATTGTTATTGACACTGTTTATTTTCTATGGGTGAGGGGATCAGGGATTGTTATTGACACTGTTTATTTTCTGTGGGAGAGTGGAGCGGGGATTGTTATTGACACTGTTTATTTTCTGTTGGTGAGGGGATCGCGGATTGTTATTGACACTGTTTATTTTCTGTGGGTGAGGGGATCGGGGATTGTTATTGACACTGTTTATTTTCTGTGGGTGAGGGATCGGGGATTGTTATTGACACTGTTTATTTTCTGTGGGTGAGAGGATCGGGGTTTGTTATTGACACTGTTTATTTTCTGTGGGTGTGGGGTCTCGGGGATTGTTATTGACACTGTTTATTTTCTGTGGGTGTGGGGTCTCGGGGATTGTTATTGACACTGTTTATTTTCTGTGGGTGAGGGGATCGGGGATTGTTATTGACACTGTTTATTTTCTGTGGGTGAGGGATCGGGGATTGTTATTGACACTGTTTATTTTCTGTGGGTGAGAGGATCGGGGTTTGTTATTGACACTGTTTATTTTCTGTGGGTGTGGGGTCTCGGGGATTGTTATTGACCCTGTTTATTTTCTGTGGGTGAGGGGATCGGGGATTGTTATTGACACTGTTTATTTTCTGTGGGTGAGGGATCGGGGATTGTTATTGACACTGTTTATTTTCTGTGGGTGAGGGGATCGGGGATTGTTATTGACACTGTTTATTTTCTGTGGGTGAGGGGATCGGGGATTGTTATTGACACTGTTTATTTTCTGTGTGTGAGGGGATCGGGGATTGTTATTGACACTGTTTATTTTCTGTGGGTGAGGGGATCGGGGATTGTTATTGACACTGTTTATTTTCAGTATCTGAGTGGATCGGGGATTGTTATTGACACTGTTTATTTTCTGTGGGTGAGGGATCAGGGATTGTTATTGACACTGTTTTTTTTCTGTGGGTGAGGGATCGGGGATTGTTATTGACACTGTTTATTTTCTGTGGGTGAGAGGATCGGGGATTGTTATTGACACTGTTTATTTTCAGTGGGTGAGAGGATCGGGGATTGTTATTGACACTGTTTATTTTCTGTGGGTGAGGGGATCGGGGATTGTTATTGACACTGTTTATTTTCAGTATCTGAGTGGATCGGGGATTGTTATTGACACTGTTTATTTTCTGTGGGAGAGGGGATTAGGGATTGTTATTGACACTGTTTATTTTCAGTATCTGAGTGGATCGGGGATTGTTATTGACACTGTTTATTTTCTGTGGGAGAGGGGATCGGGGATTGTTATTGACACTGTTTATTTTCTGTGGGTGAGGGGTCGGGGATTGTTATTGACACTGTTTATTTTCTGTGGGTGAGGGGTCGGGGATTGTTATTGACACTGTTTATTTTCTATGGGTGAGGGATCGGGGATTGTTATTGACACTGTTTATTTTCTGTGGGTGAGGGGATTGGGGATTGTTATTGACACTGTTTATTTTCTGTGGGTGAGTGGATCGGGGATTGTTATTGACACTGTTTATTTTCTGTGGGTGAGAGGATCGGGGATTGTTATTGACCCTGTTTATTTTCTATGGGTGAGGGGATCGGGGATTGTTATTGACACTGTTTATTTTCTGTGGGAGAGTGGAGCGGGGATTGTTATTGACACTGTTTATTTTCTGTGGGTGAGGGGATCGGGGATTGTTATTGACACTGTTTATTTTCTGTGGGTGAGGGGATCGGGGATTGTTATTGACACTGTTTATTTTCTGTGGGTGAGGGATCGGGGATTGTTATTGACACTGTTTATTTTCTGTGGGTGAGGGATCGGGGATTGTTATTGACACTGTTTATTTTCTGTGTGTGAGTGGATCGGGGATTGTTATTGACACTGTTTATTTTCTGTGGGAGAGGGGATCGGGGATTGTTATTGACACTGTTTATTTTCTGTGGGTGAGGGGTCGGGGATTGTTATTGACACTGTTTATTTTCTGTGGGTGAGGGGTCGGGGATTGTTATTGACACTGTTTATTTTCTATGGGTGAGGGATCGGGGATTGTTATTGACACTGTTTATTTTCTGTGGGTGAGGGGATTGGGGATTGTTATTGACACTGTTTATTTTCTGTGGGTGAGTGGATCGGGGATTGTTATTGACACTGTTTATTTTCTGTGGGTGAGAGGATCGGGGATTGTTATTGACCCTGTTTATTTTCTATGGGTGAGGGGATCGGGGATTGTTATTGACACTGTTTATTTTCTGTGGGAGAGTGGAGCGGGGATTGTTATTGACACTGTTTATTTTCTGTGGGTGAGGGGATCGGGGATTGTTATTGACACTGTTTATTTTCTGTGGGTGAGGGGATCGGGGATTGTTATTGACACTGTTTATTTTCTGTGGGTGAGGGATCGGGGATTGTTATTGACACTGTTTATTTTCTGTGGGTGAGGGATCGGGGATTGTTATTGACACTGTTTATTTTCTGTGTGTGAGGGGATCGGGGATTGTTATTGACACTGATTATTTTCTGTGGGTGTGGGGTGTCGGGGATTGTTATTGACACTGTTTATTTTCTGTGGGTGAGGGGATCGGGGATTGTTATTGACACTGTTTATTTTCTGTGTGTGAGGGGATCGGGGATTGTTATTGACACTGTTTATTTTCTGTGGGTGAGGGGATCGGGGATTGTTATTGACACTGTTTATTTTCAGTATCTGAGTGGATCGGGGATTGTTATTGACACTGTTTATTTTCTGTGGGTGAGGGGATCGGGGATTGTTATTGACACTGTTTATTTTCTATGGGTGAGGGGATCAGGGATTGTTATTGACACTGTTTATTTTCTGTGGGAGAGTGGAGCGGGGATTGTTATTGACACTGTTTATTTTCTGTTGGTGAGGGGATCGCGGATTGTTATTGACACTGTTTATTTTCTGTGGGTGAGGGGATCGGGGATTGTTATTGACACTGTTTATTTTCTGTGGGTGAGGGATCGGGGATTGTTATTGACACTGTTTATTTTCTGTGGGTGAGAGGATTGGGGATTGTTATTGACACTGTTTATTTTCTGTGGGTGAGGGATCGGGGATTGTTATTGACACTGTTTATTTTCTGTGGGTGAGAGGATTGGGGATTGTTATTGACACTGTTTATTTTCTGTGTGTGAGGGGATCGGGGTTTGTTATTGACACTGTTTATTTTCTGTGGGTGAGGGATCGGGGATTGTTATTGACACTGTTTATTTTCTGTGGGTGAGAGGATCGGGGATTGTTATTGACACTGTTTATTTTCTGTGTGTGAGGGGATCGGGGATTGTTATTGACACTGTTTATTTTCTGTGGGTGTGGGGTGTCGGGGATTGTTATTGACACTGTTTATTTTCTGTGGGTGAGGGGATCGGGGATTGTTATTGACACTGTTTATTTTCTGTGTGTGAGGGGATCGGGGATTGTTATTGACACTGTTTATTTTCTGTGGGTGAGGGGATCGGGGATTGTTATTGACACTGTTTATTTTCAGTATCTGAGTGGATCGGGGATTGTTATTGACACTGTTTATTTTCTGTGGGTGAGGGATCAGGGATTGTTATTGACACTGTTTATTTTCTGTGGGTGAGGGATCGGGGATTGTTATTGACACTGTTTATTTTCTGTGGGTGAGAGGATCGGGGATTGTTATTGACACTGTTTATTTTCAGTGGGTGAGAGGATCGGGGATTGTTATTGACACTGTTTATTTTCTGTGGGTGAGGGATCAGGGATTGTTATTGACACTGTTTATTTTCTGTGGGTGAGTGGATCGGGGATTGTTATTGACACTGTTTATTTTCTGTGGGTGAGAGGATCGGGGATTGTTATTGACACTGTTTATTTTCTGTGGGTGAGGGGATCGGGGATTGTTATTGACACTGTTTATTTTCTGTGGGTGAGGGATCGGGGATTGTTATTGACACTGTTTATTTTCTGTGGGTGAGAGGATCGGGGATTGTTATTGACACTGTTTATTTTCTGTGTGTGAGGGGATCGGGGATTGTTATTGACACTGTTTATTTTCTGTGGTTGAGAGGATCGGGGATTGTTATTGACACTGTTTATTTTCAGTGGGTGAGAGGATCGGGGATTGTTATTGACACTGTTTATTTTCTGTGGGTGAGGGGATCGGGGATTGTTATTGACACTGTTTATTTTCAGTATCTGAGTGGATCGGGGATTGTTATTGACACTGTTTATTTTCTGTGGGAGAGGGGATTAGGGATTGTTATTGACACTGTTTATTTTCAGTATCTGAGTGGATCGGGGATTGTTATTGACACTGTTTATTTTCTGTGGGAGAGGGGATCGGGGATTGTTATTGACACTGTTTATTTTCTGTGGGTGAGGGGTCGGGGATTGTTATTGACACTGTTTATTTTCTGTGGGTGAGGGGTCGGGGATTGTTATTGACACTGTTTATTTTCTATGGGTGAGGGATCGGGGATTGTTATTGACACTGTTTATTTTCTGTGGGTGAGGGGATTGGGGATTGTTATTGACACTGTTTATTTTCTGTGGGTGAGTGGATCGGGGATTGTTATTGACACTGTTTATTTTCTGTGGGTGAGAGGATCGGGGATTGTTATTGACCCTGTTTATTTTCTATGGGTGAGGGGATCGGGGATTGTTATTGACACTGTTTATTTTCTGTGGGAGAGTGGAGCGGGGATTGTTATTGACACTGTTTATTTTCTGTGGGTGAGGGGATCGGGGATTGTTATTGACACTGTTTATTTTCTGTGGGTGAGGGGATCGGGGATTGTTATTGACACTGTTTATTTTCTGTGGGTGAGGGATCGGGGATTGTTATTGACACTGTTTATTTTCTGTGGGTGAGAGGATCGGGGATTGTTATTGACACTGTTTATTTTCTGTGTGTGAGGGGATCGGGGATTGTTATTGACACTGTTTATTTTCTGTGGGTGTGGGGTGTCGGGGATTGTTATTGACACTGTTTATTTTCTGTGGGTGAGGGGATCGGGGATTGTTATTGACACTGTTTATTTTCTGTGTGTGAGGGGATCGGGGATTGTTATTGACACTGTTTATTTTCTGTGGGTGAGGGGATCGGGGATTGTTATTGACACTGTTTATTTTCAGTATCTGAGTGGATCGGGGATTGTTATTGACACTGTTTATTTTCTATGGGTGAGGGGATCGGGGATTGTTATTGACACTGTTTATTTTCTATGGGTAAGGGGATCGGGGATTGTTATTGACACTGTTTATTTTCTATGGGTGAGGGGATTGGGGATTGTTATTGACACTGTTTATTTTCTGTGGGTGAGGGATCGGGGGATTGTTACTGACACTGTTTATTTTCTGTGGGTGAGGGGATTGGGGATTGTTATTGACACTGTTTATTTTCTATGGGTAAGGGGATCGGGGATTGTTATTGACACTGTTTATTTTCTATGGGTGAGGGGATCGGGGATTGTTATTGACACTGTTTATTTTCAGTATCTGAGTGGATCGGGGATTGTTATTGACACTGTTTATTTTCTGTGGGAGAGTGGATAGGGGGTTGTTATTGACACTGTTTATTTTCTATGGGTGAGGGGATCGGGATTTGTTATTGACACTGTTTATTTTCTATGGGTGAGGGGAACGGGGATTGTTATTGACACTGTTTATTTTCTATGGGTGAGGGGAACGGGGATTGTTATTGACACTGTTTATTTTCTATGGGTGAGGGGATCGGGGATTGTTATTGACACTGTTTATTTTCTGTGGGAGAGTGGATAGGGGATTGTTATTGACACTGTTTATTTTCTATGGGTGAGGGGATCGGGATTTGTTATTGACACTGTTTATTTTCTATGGGTGAGGGGAACGGGGATTGTTATTGACACTGTTTATTTTCTATGGGTGAGGGGAACGGGGATTGTTATTGACACTGTTTATTTTCTATGGGTGAGGGGATCGGGGATTGTTATTGACACTGTTTATTTTCTATGGGTGAGGGGAACGGGGATTGTTATTGACACTGTTTATTTTCTATGGGTGAGGGGAACGGGGATTGTTATTGACACTGTTTATTTTCTATGGGTGAGGGGAACTGGGATTGTTATTGACACTGTTTATTTTCTATGGGTGAGGGGAACGGGGATTGTTATTGACACTGTTTATTTTCTATGGGTGAGGGGAACGGGGATTGTTATTGACACTGTTTATTTTCTGTGGGTGAGGGGATCGGGGATTGTTATTGACACTGTTTATTTTCTGTGGGTGAGGGGAACGGGGATTGTTATTGACACTGTTTATTTTCTGTGGGTGAGGGATCGGGGATTGTTATTGACACTGTTTATTTTCTGTCTGTGAGGGGAACGGGGATTGTTATTGACACTGTTTATTTTCTGTGGGTGAGGGATCGGGGATTGTTATTGACACTGTTTATTTTCTGTGGGTGAGGGGAACGGGGATTGTTATTGACACTGTTTATTTTCTGTGGGTGAGGGATCGGGGATTGTTATTGACACTGTTTATTTTCTGTGTGTGAGGGGAACGGGGATTGTTATTGACACTGTTTATTTTCTGTGTGTGAGGGGAACGGGGATTGTTATTGACACTGTTTTTTTTCTGTGGGAGAGTGGATCGGGGATTGTTATTGACACTGTTTATTTTCTATGGGTGAGGGGATAAGGGATTGTTATTGACACTGTTTATTTTCTGTGTGTGAGGGGAACGGGGATTGTTATTGACATTGTTTATTTTCTGTGTGTGAGGGGAACGGGGATTGTTATTGACACTGTTTATTTTCTGTGGGTGAGAGGATCGGGGATTGTTATTGACACTGCTTATTTTCTGTGGGTGAGAGGATCGGGGATTGTTATTGACACAGTTTATTTTCTGTGGGTGAGGGGATCGGGGATTGTTATTGACACTGTTTATTTTCTGTGGGTGAGGGGAACGGGGATTGTTATTGACACTGTTTATTTTCTATGGGTGAGGGGAACGGGGATTGTTATTGACACTGTTTACTTTCTGTTTGTGAAGCGGTTACAGATGTTATTGACACTGTTTATTTTCTGTGTGTGATGGAGCGGTTATTCTTATTGATACTGGTTATTTTCTGTGGGAGAGTGGATCGGGGATTGTTTTTGTCACTGTTTATGTTCGATGGGTGAGGGGAAGGGGGATTGTTATTGACACTGTTTATTTTCTGTGGGTGAGGGATCGGGGATTGTTATTGACACTGTTTATTTTCTGTGGGTGAGGGGAACGGGGATTGTTATTGACACTGTTTATTTTCTATGGGTGAGGTGAACGGGGATTGTTATTGACACCGTTTATTTTCAGTGGGTGAGAGGAACGGGGATTGTTATTGACACTGTTTATTTTCTATGGGTGAGGGGAACGGGGATTGTTATTGACACTGTTTATTTTCACAGAGTGAGTAGATCGGAGATGGTTATTGACACTGTTTATTTTCTGTGTCTGAGTGGATCGAGGATTGTTATTGAGATTGTTTATTTCCAGTGGGTGAGGGGATCGGGGATTGTTATTGACACTGTTTATTTTCTGTGGGTGAGGGGATCGGGGATTGTTATTGACACTGTTTATTTTCTGTGGGTGAGGGGTCGGGGATTGTTATTGACACTGTTTATTTTCTATGGGTGAGGGATCGGGGATTGTTATTGACACTGTTTATTTTCTGTGGGTGAGGGGATTGGGGATTGTTATTGACACTGTTTATTTTCTGTGGGTGAGTGGATCGGGGATTGTTATTGACACTGTTTATTTTCTGTGGGTGAGAGGATCGGGGATTGTTATTGACCCTGTTTATTTTCTATGGGTGAGGGGATCGGGGATTGTTATTGACACTGTTTATTTTCTGTGGGAGAGTGGAGCGGGGATTGTTATTGACACTGTTTATTTTCTGTGGGTGAGGGGATCGGGGATTGTTATTGACACTGTTTATTTTCTGTGGGTGAGGGGATCGGGGATTGTTATTGACACTGTTTATTTTCTGTGGGTGAGGGATCGGGGATTGTTATTGACACTGTTTATTTTCTGTGGGTGAGAGGATCGGGGATTGTTATTGACACTGTTTATTTTCTGTGTGTGAGGGGATCGGGGATTGTTATTGACACTGTTTATTTTCTGTGGGTGTGGGGTGTCGGGGATTGTTATTGACACTGTTTATTTTCTGTGGGTGAGGGGATCGGGGATTGTTATTGACACTGTTTATTTTCTGTGTGTGAGGGGATCGGGGATTGTTATTGACACTGTTTATTTTCTGTGGGTGAGGGGATCGGGGATTGTTATTGACACTGTTTATTTTCAGTATCTGAGTGGATCGGGGATTGTTATTGACACTGTTTATTTTCTGTGGGTGAGGGATCAGGGATTGTTATTGACACTGTTTATTTTCTGTGGGTGAGGGATCGGGGATTGTTATTGACACTGTTTATTTTCTGTGGGTGAGAGGATCGGGGATTGTTATTGACACTGTTTATTTTCAGTGGGTGAGAGGATCGGGGATTGTTATTGACACTGTTTATTTTCTGTGTGTGAGGGATCAGGGATTGTTATTGACACTGTTTATTTTCTGTGGGTGAGGGATCGGGGATTGTTATTGACACTGTTTATTTTCTGTGGGTGAGGGGAACGGGGATTGTTATTGACACTGTTTATTTTCTATGGGTGAGGGGATCGGGGATTGTTATTGACACTGTTTATTTTCTATGGGTAAGGGGATCGGGGATTGTTATTGACACTGTTTATTTTCTATGGGTGAGGGGATTGGGGATTGTTATTGACACTGTTTATTTTCTGTGGGTGAGGGATCGGGGGATTGTTACTGACACTGTTTATTTTCTGTGGGTGAGGGGATTGGGGATTGTTATTGACACTGTTTATTTTCTATGGGTAAGGGGATCGGGGATTGTTATTGACACTGTTTATTTTCTATGGGTGAGGGGATCGGGGATTGTTATTGACACTGTTTATTTTCAGTATCTGAGTGGATCGGGGATTGTTATTGACACTGTTTATTTTCTGTGGGAGAGTGGATAGGGGGTTGTTATTGACACTGTTTATTTTCTATGGGTGAGGGGATCGGGATTTGTTATTGACACTGTTTATTTTCTATGGGTGAGGGGAACGGGGATTGTTATTGACACTGTTTATTTTCTATGGGTGAGGGGAACGGGGATTGTTATTGACACTGTTTATTTTCTATGGGTGAGGGGATCGGGGATTGTTATTGACACTGTTTATTTTCTGTGGGAGAGTGGATAGGGGATTGTTATTGACACTGTTTATTTTCTATGGGTGAGGGGATCGGGATTTGTTATTGACACTGTTTATTTTCTATGGGTGAGGGGAACGGGGATTGTTATTGACACTGTTTATTTTCTATGGGTGAGGGGAACGGGGATTGTTATTGACACTGTTTATTTTCTATGGGTGAGGGGATCGGGGATTGTTATTGACACTGTTTATTTTCTATGGGTGAGGGGAACGGGGATTGTTATTGACACTGTTTATTTTCTATGGGTGAGGGGAACGGGGATTGTTATTGACACTGTTTATTTTCTATGGGTGAGGGGAACTGGGATTGTTATTGACACTGTTTATTTTCTATGGGTGCGGGGAACGGGGATTGTTATTGACACTGTTTATTTTCTATGGGTGAGGGGAACGGGGATTGTTATTGACACTGTTTATTTTCTGTGGGTGAGGGGATCGGGGATTGTTATTGACACTGTTTATTTTCTGTGGGTGAGGGGAACGGGGATTGTTATTGACACTGTTTATTTTCTGTGGGTGAGGGATCGGGGATTGTTATTGACACTGTTTATTTTCTGTCTGTGAGGGGAACGGGGATTGTTATTGACACTGTTTATTTTCTGTGGGTGAGGGATCGGGGATTGTTATTGACACTGTTTATTTTCTGTGGGTGAGGGGAACGGGGATTGTTATTGACACTGTTTATTTTCTGTGGGTGAGGGATCGGGGATTGTTATTGACACTGTTTATTTTCTGTGTGTGAGGGGAACGGGGATTGTTATTGACACTGTTTATTTTCTGTGTGTGAGGGGAACGGGGATTGTTATTGACACTGTTTTTTTTCTGTGGGAGAGTGGATCGGGGATTGTTATTGACACTGTTTATTTTCTATGGGTGAGGGGATAAGGGATTGTTATTGACACTGTTTATTTTCTGTGTGTGAGGGGAACGGGGATTGTTATTGACATTGTTTATTTTCTGTGTGTGAGGGGAACGGGGATTGTTATTGACACTGTTTATTTTCTGTGGGTGAGAGGATCGGGGATTGTTATTGACACTGCTTATTTTCTGTGGGTGAGAGGATCGGGGATTGTTATTGACACAGTTTATTTTCTGTGGGTGAGGGGATCGGGGATTGTTATTGACACTGTTTATTTTCTGTGGGTGAGGGGAACGGGGATTGTTATTGACACTGTTTATTTTCTATGGGTGAGGGGAACGGGGATTGTTATTGACACTGTTTACTTTCTGTTTGTGAAGCGGTTACAGATGTTATTGACACTGTTTATTTTCTGTGTGTGATGGAGCGGTTATTCTTATTGATACTGGTTATTTTCTGTGGGAGAGTGGATCGGGGATTGTTTTTGTCACTGTTTATGTTCGATGGGTGAGGGGAAGGGGGATTGTTATTGACACTGTTTATTTTCTGTGGGTGAGGGATCGGGGATTGTTATTGACACTGTTTATTTTCTGTGGGTGAGGGGAACGGGGATTGTTATTGACACTGTTTATTTTCTATGGGTGAGGTGAACGGGGATTGTTATTGACACCGTTTATTTTCAGTGGGTGAGAGGAACGGGGATTGTTATTGACACTGTTTATTTTCTATGGGTGAGGGGAACGGGGATTGTTATTGACACTGTTTATTTTCACAGAGTGAGTAGATCGGAGATGGTTATTGACACTGTTTATTTTCTGTGTCTGAGTGGATCGAGGATTGTTATTGAGATTGTTTATTTCCAGTGGGTGAGGGGATCGGGGATTGTTATTGACACTGTTTATTTTCTGTGGGTGAGGGGATCGGGGATTGTTATTGACACTGTTTTTTTCTGTGGGTGAGGGGATCGGGGATTTTTATTGACACTGTTTATTTTCTGTGGGTGAGGGGATAGGAGATTGTTATTGACACTGTTTATTTTCTGTGGGTGAGGGGATCGGGGATTGTTATTGACACTGTTTATTTTTTGTGACTGAGTGGATCGAGGATTGTTATTGACACTGTTTATTTTCATTGTCTGAGGGGAACGGGGATTAATATTGACACTATTTATTTTCTGTGGGTGAGTGGATCGGCGATTGTTATTGATACTGTTTATTTTCTGTGTGTGAGGGGATCGGGGATTGTTATTGACACTGTTTATTTTCTGTGGGTGTGGGGTGTCGGGGATTGTTATTGACACTGTTTATTTTCTGTGGGTGAGGCGAACGGGGTTTGTTATTGACACTGTTTATTTTCTGTGTGTGAGGGGATCGGGGATTGTTAGTGACACTGTTTATTTTCTTTTTGTGAGGCGAACGGGGATTGTTATTGACTGTTTCTTTTCTGTGGGTGAGGGGATCGGGGATTGTTATTGACACTGTTTATTTTCTGTGGGTGAGGGGATCGGGGATTGTTATTGAAACTGTTTATTTTCAGTGGGTGTGGGGATCTGGGATTGTTATTGACACTGTTTATTTTCTTTGGGTGAGTGGATCGGGGATTGTTGTTGACACTGTTTATTTTCTGTGTCTGAGGGGATCAAAAATTGTTATTGACATTGTTTATTTTCTGTGGGTGAGGGGATCGGGTATTGTTATTGACACTGTTTATTTTCTGTGGGCGAGTGGATTGGGGATTGTTATTGACATTGTTTATTTTCGGTGGGTGAGTGGATTGGGGATTGTTATTGACACTGTTTATTTTCTGTGGGAGAGGGGATCGGGGATTGTTATTGACAGTGTTTATTTTCACAGAGTGAGAAGATCGGGGATTGTTATTGACACTGTTTATTTTCTGTGGGTGAGGGGATCGGGGATTGTTATTGACACTGTTTATTTTCAGTATCTGAGTGGATCGGGGATTGTTATTGACACTGTTTATTTTCTGTGGGAGAGGGGATCGGGGATTGTTATTGACACTGTTTATTTTCTGTGGGTGAGGGGTCGGGGATTGTTATTGACACTGTTTATTTTCTGTGGGTGAGGGGTCGGGGATTGTTATTGACACTGTTTATTTTCTATGGGTGAGGGATCGGGGATTGTTATTGACACTGTTTATTTTCTGTGGGTGAGGGGATTGGGGATTGTTATTGACACTGTTTATTTTCTGTGGGTGAGTGGATCGGGGATTGTTATTGACACTGTTTATTTTCTGTGGGTGAGAGGATCGGGGATTGTTATTGACACTGTTTATTTTCTGTGGGAGAGTGGATCGGGGATTGTTCTTGACACTGTTTATTTTCTATGGGTGAGGGGATCGGGGATTGTTATTGACCCTGTTTATTTTCTATGGGTGAGGGGATCGGGGATTGTTATTGACACTGTTTATTTTCTGTGGGAGAGTGGAGCGGGGATTGTTATTGACACTGTTTATTTTCTGTGGGTGAGGGGATCGGGGATTGTTATTGACACTGTTTATTTTCTGTGGGTGAGGGGATCGGGGATTGTTATTGACACTGTTTATTTTCTGTGGGTGAGGGATCGGGGATTGTTATTGACACTGTTTATTTTCTGTGGGTGAGAGGATCGGGGATTGTTATTGACACTGTTTATTTTCTGTGTGTGAGGGGATCGGGGATTGTTATTGACACTGTTTATTTTCTGTGGGTGTGGGGTGTCGGGGATTGTTATTGACACTGTTTATTTTCTGTGGGTGAGGGGATCGGGGATTGTTATTGACACTGTTTATTTTCTGTGTGTGAGGGGATCGGGGATTGTTATTGACACTGTTTATTTTCTGTGGGTGAGGGGATCGGGGATTGTTATTGACACTGTTTATTTTCAGTATCTGAGTGGATCGGGGATTGTTATTGACACTGTTTATTTTCTGTGGGTGAGGGATCAGGGATTGTTATTGACACTGTTTATTTTCTGTGGGTGAGGGATCGGGGATTGTTATTGACACTGTTTATTTTCTGTGGGTGAGAGGATCGGGGATTGTTATTGACACTGTTTATTTTCTGTGGGTGAGGGGATCGGGGATTGTTATTGACACTGTTTATTTTCAGTATCTGAGTGGATCGGGGATTGTTATTGACACTGTTTATTTTCTGTGGGTGAGGGATCAGGGATTGTTATTGACACTGTTTATTTTCTGTGGGTGAGGGATCGGGGATTGTTATTGACACTGTTTATTTTCAGTGGGTGAGAGGATCGGGGATTGTTATTGACACTGTTTATTTTCTGTGGGTGAGGGATCAGGGATTGTTATTGACACTGTTTATTTTCTGTGGGTGAGGGATCGGGGATTGTTATTGACACTGTTTATTTTCTGTGGGTGAGGGGAACGGGGATTGTTATTGACACTGTTTATTTTCTATGGGTGAGGGGATCGGGGATTGTTATTGACACTGTTTATTTTCTATGGGTAAGGGGATCGGGGATTGTTATTGACACTGTTTATTTTCTATGGGTGAGGGGATTGGGGATTGTTATTGACACTGTTTATTTTCTGTGGGTGAGGGATCGGGGGATTGTTACTGACACTGTTTATTTTCTGTGGGTGAGGGGATTGGGGATTGTTATTGACACTGTTTATTTTCTATGGGTAAGGGGATCGGGGATTGTTATTGACACTGTTTATTTTCTATGGGTGAGGGGATCGGGGATTGTTATTGACACTGTTTATTTTCAGTATCTGAGTGGATCGGGGATTGTTATTGACACTGTTTATTTTCTATGGGTGAGGGGAACGGGGATTGTTATTGACACTGTTTATTTTCTATGGGTGAGGGGAACGGGGATTGTTATTGACACTGTTTATTTTCTATGGGTGAGGGGATCGGGGATTGTTATTGACACTGTTTATTTTCTATGGGAGAGGGGAACGGGGATTGTTATTGACACTGTTTATTTTCTATGGGTGAGGGGATCGGGGATTGTTATTGACACTGTTTATTTTCTATGGGAGAGGGGAACGGGGATTGTTATTGACACTGTTTATTTTCTATGGGTGAGGGGAACGGGGATTGTTATTGACACTGTTTATTTTCTATGGGTGAGGGGATCGGGGATTGTTATTGACACTGTTTATTTTCTGTGGGAGAGAGGATAGGGGATTGTTATTGACACTGTTTATTTTCTATGGGTGAGGGGATCGGGATTTGTTATTGACACTGTTTATTTTCTATGGGTGAGGGGAACGGGGATTGTTATTGACACTGTTTATTTTCTATGGGTGAGGGGAACGGGGATTGTTATTGACACTGTTTATTTTCTATGGGTGAGGGGATCGGGGATTGTTATTGACACTGTTTATTTTCTATGGGTGAGGGGAACGGGGATTGTTATTGACACTGTTTATTTTCTATGGGTGAGGGGAACGGGGATTGTTATTGACACTGTTTATTTTCTATGGGTGAGGGGAACTGGGATTGTTATTGACACTGTTTATTTTCTATGGGTGAGGGGAACGGGGATTGTTATTGACACTGTTTATTTTCTATGGGTGAGGGGAACGGGGATTGTTATTGACACTGTTTATTTTCTGTGGGTGAGGGGATCGGGGATTGTTATTGACACTGTTTATTTTCTGTGGGTGAGGGGAACGGGGATTGTTATTGACACTGTTTATTTTCTGTGGGTGAGGGATCGGGGATTGTTATTGACACTGTTTATTTTCTGTCTGTGAGGGGAACGGGGATTGTTATTGACACTGTTTATTTTCTGTGGGTGAGGGATCGGGGATTGTTATTGACACTGTTTATTTTCTGTGGGTGAGGGGAACGGGGATTGTTATTGACACTGTTTATTTTCTGTGGGTGAGGGATCGGGGATTGTTATTGACACTGTTTATTTTCTGTGTGTGAGGGGAACGGGGATTGTTATTGACACTGTTTATTTTCTGTGGGTGAGGGGATCGGGGATTGTTATTGACACTGTTTATTTTCTATGGGTGAGGGGATAAGGGATTGTTATTGACACTGTTTATTTTCTGTGTGTGAGGGGAACGGGGATTGTTATTGACATTGTTTATTTTCCGTGTGTGAGGGGAACGGGGATTGTTATTGACACTGTTTATTTTCTGTGGGTGAGAGGATCGGGGATTGTTATTGACACTGCTTATTTTCTGTGGGTGAGAGGATCGGGGATTGTTATTGACACAGTTTATTTTCTGTGGGTGAGGGGATCGGGGATTGTTATTGACACTGTTTATTTTCTGTGGGTGAGGGGAACGGGGATTGTTATTGACACTGTTTATTTTCTATGGGTGAGGGGAACGGGGATTGTTATTGACACTGTTTACTTTCTGTTTGTGAAGCGGTTACAGATGTTATTGACACTGTTTATTTTCTGTGTGTGATGGAGCGGTTATTCTTATTGATACTGGTTATTTTCTGTGGGAGAGTGGATCGGGGATTGTTTTTGTCACTGTTTATGTTCGATGGGTGAGGGGAAGGGGGATTGTTATTGACACTGTTTATTTTCTGTGGGTGAGGGATCGGGGATTGTTATTGACACTGTTTATTTTCTGTGGGTGAGGGGAACGGGGATTGTTATTGACACTGTTTATTTTCTATGGGTGAGGTGAACGGGGATTGTTATTGACACCGTTTATTTTCAGTGGGTGAGAGGAACGGGGATTGTTATTGACACTGTTTATTTTCTATGGGTGAGGGGAACGGGGATTGTTATTGACACTGTTTATTTTCACAGAGTGAGTAGATCGGAGATGGTTATTGACACTGTTTATTTTCTGTGTCTGAGTGGATCGAGGATTGTTATTGAGATTGTTTATTTCCAGTGGGTGAGGGGATCGGGGATTGTTATTGACACTGTTTATTTTCTGTGGGTGAGGGGATCGGGGATTGTTATTGACACTGTTTTTTTCTGTGGGTGAGGGGATCGGGGATTTTTATTGACACTGTTTATTTTCTGTGGGTGAGGGGATAGGAGATTGTTATTGACACTGTTTATTTTCTGTGGGTGAGGGGATCGGGGATTGTTATTGACACTGTTTATTTTTTGTGACTGAGTGGATCGAGGATTGTTATTGACACTGTTTATTTTCATTGTCTGAGGGGAACGGGGATTAATATTGACACTATTTATTTTCTGTGGGTGAGTGGATCGGCGATTGTTATTGATACTGTTTATTTTCTGTGTGTGAGGGGATCGGGGATTGTTATTGACACTGTTTATTTTCTGTGGGTGTGGGGTGTCGGGGATTGTTATTGACACTGTTTATTTTCTGTGGGTGAGGCGAACGGGGTTTGTTATTGACACTGTTTATTTTCTGTGTGTGAGGGGATCGGGGATTGTTAGTGACACTGTTTATTTTCTTTTTGTGAGGCGAACGGGGATTGTTATTGACTGTTTCTTTTCTGTGGGTGAGGGGATCGGGGATTGTTATTGACACTGTTTATTTTCTGTGGGTGAGGGGATCGGGGATTGTTATTGAAACTGTTTATTTTCAGTGGGTGTGGGGATCTGGGATTGTTATTGACACTGTTTATTTTCTTTGGGTGAGTGGATCGGGGATTGTTGTTGACACTGTTTATTTTCTGTGTCTGAGGGGATCAAAAATTGTTATTGACATTGTTTATTTTCTGTGGGTGAGGGGATCGGGTATTGTTATTGACACTGTTTATTTTCTGTGGGCGAGTGGATTGGGGATTGTTATTGACATTGTTTATTTTCGGTGGGTGAGTGGATTGGGGATTGTTATTGACACTGTTTATTTTCTGTGGGAGAGGGGATCGGGGATTGTTATTGACAGTGTTTATTTTCACAGAGTGAGAAGATCGGGGATTGTTATTGACACTGTTTATTTTCTGTGGGTGAGGTGTCGGCGATTGTTATTGACACTGTTTATTTTCTGTTGTTGAGGTGTATGAGGATTGAGATTGACTCTGTTCATTTTGTGTGAGTGAATGGTCTGGGATTGTTATTGAAACTGTTTATTTTCTGTGGGTGAGGGTATGGGGGATTGTTATTGACACTATTTATTTTCGGTGTCTGAGTTTATCGAGGATTGTGTTTGACACTGTTTATTTTCACAGAGTGAGAAGATCGAGGATTGTTATTGACACTGTTTATTTTCTGTGGGTGAGGGATCGGGGATTGTTATTGACACTGTTTATTTTCTGTTGGTGAGGGGTCGGGGATTGTTATTGACACTGTTTATTTTCTGTGGGTGAGAGGATCGGGTATTGTTATTGACACTGTTTATTTTCTGTGGGTGAGAGGATCGGGGATTGTTATTGACATTGTTTATTTTCTGTGGGTGAGAGGATCGGGGATTGTTATTGAAACTGTTTAGTTTCTGTGGGTGAGTGGTTGGCGATTGTTATTGACACTGTTTATTTTCTATGGGTGAGGGGATTGGGGATTGTTATTGACACTGTTTATTTTCTGTGGGTGAGTGGATCGGGGATTGTTATTGACACTGTTTATTTTCTATGGGTGAGAGGATCGGGGATTGTTATTGACACTGTTTATTTTCTATGGGTGAGAGGATCGGGGATTGTTATTGACACTGTTTATTTTCTGTGGGTGAGTGGATCGGGGATTGTTATTGACACTGTTTATTTTCTGTGGGTGAGAGGATCGGGGATTGTAATTGACACTGTTTATTTTCTGTGGGTGAGAGGATCGGGGATTGTTATTGACACTGTTTATTTTCTGTGGGTGAGTGGATCGGGGATTGTTATTGACACTGTTTATTTTCTGTTGGTGAGGGATCGGGGATTGTTATTGACACTGTTTATTTTCTCTGGGTGAGAGGATCGGGGATTGTTATTGAAACTGTTTATTTTCTCTGGGTGAGAGGATCGGGGATTGTTATTGAAACTGTTTATTTTCTGTGGGTGAGAGGATCGGGGATTGTTATTGACACTGTTTATTTTCTCTGGGTGAAGGGAACGGGGATTGTTATTGACACTGTTTATTTTCTATGGGTGAGGGGATCGGGGATTGTTATTTACACTGTTTATTTTCTATGGGTGAGGGGATCGGGGATTGTTATTGACACTGTTTATTTTCTGTGGGTGAGGGGATCGGGGATTGTTATTGACACTGTTTATTTTCTCTGGGTGAGAGGATCGGGGATTGTTATTGAAACTGTTTATTTTCTGTGGGTGAGAGGATCGGGGATTGTTATTGACACTGTTTATTTTCTATGGCTGAGGGGAACGGGGATTGTTATTGACACTGTTTATTTTCTATGGGTGAGGGGATCGGGGATTGTTATTTACACTGTTTATTTTCTATGGGTGAGGGGATCGGGGATTGTTATTGACACTGTTTATTTTCTATGGGTGAGGGACCGGGGATTGTTATTGAAACTGTTTATTTTCTATGGGTGAGGGGATCGGGGATTGTTATTTACACTGTTTATTTTCTATGGGTGAGGGGATCGGGGATTGTTATTGACACTGTTTATTTTCTATGGGTGAGGGACCGGGGATTGTTATTGAAACTGTTTATTTTCTGAGGGTGAGGGGTCGGGGATTGTTATTGACACTGTTTATTTTCTGTGGGTGAGGGGATCGGGGATTGTTATTGATACTGTTTATTTTCTGTGGGAGAGGGTGTCGGGGATTGTTATTGACACTGTTTATTTTCTGTGGGTGAGGGGATCGGGGATTGTTATTGACACTGTTTATTTTCTGTGGGTGAGGGGACCGGGGATTGTTATTGACACTGTTTATTTTCTGTGGGTGAGGGTATCGGGGATTGTTATTGACACTGTTTATTTTCTGTGGGTGAGGGTATCGTGGATTGTTATTGACACTGTTTATTTTCAGTATCTGAGTGGATCGGGGATTGTTATTGACACTGTTTATTATCTGTGGCTGAAGGGATCGGGGATTGTTATTGACACTGTTTATTTTCTATGGGTGAGGGGATCGGGGATTGTTATTGACACTGTTTATTTTCTGTGTGTGAGGGGATCGGGGATTGTTATTGACACTGTTTATTTTCTATGGGTGAGGGGATCGGGGATTGTTATTGACACTGTTTATTTTCAGTATCTGAGTGGATCGGGGATTGTTATTGACACTGTTTATTTTCTATGGGTGAGGGGATCGGGGATTGTTATTGACACTGTTTATTTTCAGTATCTGAGTGGATCGGGGATTGTTATTGACACTGTTTATTTTCTGTGGGTGAAGGGATCGGGAATTGTTTTTGACACTGTTTATTTTCTATGGGTGAGGGGATCGGGGATTGTTATTGACACTGTTTATTTTCAGTATCTGAGTGGATCGGGGATTGTTATTGACACTGTTTATTTTCTATGGGTGAGGGGATCGGGGATTGTTATTGACACTGTTTATTTTCAGTATCTGAGTGGATCGGGGATTGTTATTGACACTGTTTATTTTCTATGGGTGAGGGGATCGGGATTTGTTATTGACACTGTTTATTTTCTATGGGTGAGGGGAACGGGGATTGTTATTGACACTGTTTATTTTCTATGGGTGAGGGGATCGGGGATTGTTATTGACACTGTTTATTTTCTATGGGTGAGGGGAACGGGGATTGTTATTGACACTGTTTATTTTCTATGGGTGAGGGGATCGGGGATTGTTATTGACACTGTTTATTTTCTATGGGTGAGGGGAACGGGGATTGTTATTGACACTGTTTATTTTCTATGGGTGAGGGGAACGGGGATTGTTATTGACACTGTTTATTTTCTATGGGTGAGGGGAACTGGGATTGTTATTGACACTGTTTATTTTCTATGGGTGAGGGGAACGGGGATTGTTATTGACACTGTTTATTTTCTATGGGTGAGGGGAACGGGGATTGTTATTGACACTGTTTATTTTCTGTGGGTGAGGGGATCGGGGATTGTTATTGACACTGTTTATTTTCTGTGGGTGAGGGGAACGGGGATTGTTATTGACACTGTTTATTTTCTGTGGGTGAGGGATCGGGGATTGTTATTGACACTGTTTATTTTCTGTCTGTGAGGGGAACGGGGATTGTTATTGACACTGTTTATTTTCTGTGGGTGAGGGATCGGGGATTGTTATTGACACTGTTTATTTTCTGTGGGTGAGGGGAACGGGGATTGTTATTGACACTGTTTATTTTCTGTGGGTGAGGGATCGGGGATTGTTATTGACACTGTTTATTTTCTGTGTGTGAGGGGAACGGGGATTGTTATTGACACTGTTTATTTTCTGTGGGTGAGGGGATCGGGGATTGTTATTGACACTGTTTATTTTCTATGGGTGAGGGGATAAGGGATTGTTATTGACACTGTTTATTTTCTGTGTGTGAGGGGAACGGGGATTGTTATTGACATTGTTTATTTTCCGTGTGTGAGGGGAACGGGGATTGTTATTGACACAGTTTATTTTCTGTGGGTGAGGGGATCGGGGATTGTTATTGACACTGTTTATTTTCTGTGGGTGAGGGGAACGGGGATTGTTATTGACACTGTTTATTTTCTATGGGTGAGGGGAACGGGGATTGTTATTGACACTGTTTACTTTCTGTTTGTGAAGCGGTTACAGATGTTATTGACACTGTTTATTTTCTGTGTGTGATGGAGCGGTTATTCTTATTGATACTGGTTATTTTCTGTGGGAGAGTGGATCGGGGATTGTTTTTGTCACTGTTTATGTTCGATGGGTGAGGGGAAGGGGGATTGTTATTGACACTGTTTATTTTCTGTGGGTGAGGGATCGGGGATTGTTATTGACACTGTTTATTTTCTGTGGGTGAGGGGAACGGGGATTGTTATTGACACTGTTTATTTTCTATGGGTGAGGTGAACGGGGATTGTTATTGACACTGTTTATTTTCTGTGGGTGAGGGATCGGGGATTGTTATTGACACTGTTTATTTTCTGTGGGTGAGGGGATCGGGGATTGTTATTGACACCGTTTATTTTCAGTGGGTGAGAGGAACGGGGATTGTTAATGACACTGTTTATTTTCTATGGGTGAGGGGAACGGGGATTGTTATTGACACTGTTTATTTTCACAGAGTGAGTAGATCGGAGATGGTTATTGACACTGTTTATTTTCTGTGTCTGAGTGGATCGAGGATTGTTATTGAGATTGTTTATTTCCAGTGGGTGAGGGGATCGGGGATTGTTATTGACACTGTTTATTTTCTGTGGGTGAGGGGATCGGGGATTGTTATTGACACTGTTTTTTTCTGTGGGTGAGGGGATCGGGGATTTTTATTGACACTGTTTATTTTCTGTGGGTGAGGGGATAGGAGATTGTTATTGACACTGTTTATTTTCTGTGGGTGAGGGGATCGGGGATTGTTATTGACACTGTTTATTTTTTGTGACTGAGTGGATCGAGGATTGTTATTGACACTGTTTATTTTCATTGTCTGAGGGGAACGGGGATTAATATTGACACTATTTATTTTCTGTGGGTGAGTGGATCGGCGATTGTTATTGATACTGTTTATTTTCTGTGTGTGAGGGGATCGGGGATTGTTATTGACACTGTTTATTTTCTGTGGGTGTGGGGTGTCGGGGATTGTTATTGACACTGTTTATTTTCTATGGCTGAGGGGAACGGGGATTGTTATTGACACTGTTTATTTTCTATGGGTGAGGGGATCGGGGATTGTTATTTACACTGTTTATTTTCTATGGGTGAGGGGATCGGGGATTGTTATTGACACTGTTTATTTTCTATGGGTGAGGGACCGGGGATTGTTATTGAAACTGTTTATTTTCTATGGGTGAGGGGATCGGGGATTGTTATTTACACTGTTTATTTTCTATGGGTGAGGGGATCGGGGATTGTTATTGACACTGTTTATTTTCTATGGGTGAGGGACCGGGGATTGTTATTGAAACTGTTTATTTTCTGAGGGTGAGGGGTCGGGGATTGTTATTGACACTGTTTATTTTCTGTGGGTGAGGGGATCGGGGATTGTTATTGATACTGTTTATTTTCTGTGGGAGAGGGTGTCGGGGATTGTTATTGACACTGTTTATTTTCTGTGGGTGAGGGGATCGGGGATTGTTATTGACACTGTTTATTTTCTGTGGGTGAGGGGACCGGGGATTGTTATTGACACTGTTTATTTTCTGTGGGTGAGGGTATCGGGGATTGTTATTGACACTGTTTATTTTCTGTGGGTGAGGGTATCGTGGATTGTTATTGACACTGTTTATTTTCAGTATCTGAGTGGATCGGGGATTGTTATTGACACTGTTTATTATCTGTGGCTGAAGGGATCGGGGATTGTTATTGACACTGTTTATTTTCTATGGGTGAGGGGATCGGGGATTGTTATTGACACTGTTTATTTTCAGTATCTGAGTGGATCGGGGATTGTTATTGACACTGTTTATTTTCTGTGTGTGAGGGGATCGGGGATTGTTATTGACACTGTTTATTTTCTATGGGTGAGGGGATCGGGGATTGTTATTGACACTGTTTATTTTCAGTATCTGAGTGGATCGGGGATTGTTATTGACACTGTTTATTTTCTATGGGTGAGGGGATCGGGGATTGTTATTGACACTGTTTATTTTCAGTATCTGAGTGGATCGGGGATTGTTATTGACACTGTTTATTTTCTGTGGGTGAAGGGATCGGGAATTGTTATTGACACTGTTTATTTTCTATGGGTGAGGGGATCGGGGATTGTTATTGACACTGTTTATTTTCAGTATCTGAGTGGATCGGGGATTGTTATTGACACTGTTTATTTTCTATGGGTGAGGGGATCGGGGATTGTTATTGACACTGTTTATTTTCAGTATCTGAGTGGATCGGGGATTGTTATTGACACTGTTTATTTTCTATGGGTGAAGGGTCGGGGATTGTTATTGACACTGTTTATTTTCTGTGGGTGAGGGGATCGGGGATTGTTATTGACACTGTTTATTTTCTGTGGGTGAAGGGATCGGGGATTGTTATAGACACTGTTTATTTTCTGTGGGTGAGGGGATCGGGGATTGTTATTGAGACTGTTTATTTTCTATGGGTGAGTGGATCGGGGATTGTTATTGACACTGTTTATTTTCTGTGGGTGAGGGGATCGGGGATTGTTATTGACACTGTTTATTTTCTGTGGATGAGGGTATCGGGGATTGTTATTGACACTGTTTATTTTCTGTGGGTGAGGGTATCGGGGATTGTTATTGACACTGTTTATTTTCAGTATCTGAGTGGATCGGGGATTGTTATTGACACTGTTTATTTTCTGTGGGTGAAGGGATCGGGGATTGTTATTGACACTGTTTATTTTCTATGGGTGAGGGGATCGGGCATTGTTATTGACACTGTTTATTTTCTATGGGTGAGGGGATCGGGGATTGTTATTGAAACTGTTTATTTTCAGTATCTGAGTGGATCGGGGATTGCTATTGACACTGTTTATTTTCTGTGGGTGAAGGGATCTGGCATTGTTATTGACACTGTTTATTTTCTGTTGGTGAAGGGATCGGGCATTGTTATTGACACTGTTTATTTTCTGTGGGAGAGTGGATAGGGGATTGTTATTGACACTGTTTATTTTCTGTGGGTGAAGGGATCGGGCATTGTTATTGACACTGTTTATTTTCTGCGGGTGAAGGGATCGGGCATTGTTATTGACACTGTTTATTTTCTGTGGGAGAGTGGATAGGGGATTGTTATTGACACTGTTTATTTTCTGTGGGTGAGGGGATCGGGGATTGTTATTGACACTGTTTATTTTCTGTGGGTGAAGGGATCGGGGATTGTTATTGACACTGTTTATTTTCTATGGGTGAGGGGATCGGGCATTGTTATTGACACTGTTTATTTTCTGTGGGTGAGGGGATCGGGGATTGTTATTGACACTGTTTATTTTCTGTGGGTGAGGGATCTGGGATTGTTATTGACACTGTTTATTTTCTGTGGGTGAGGGATCGGGGATTGTTATTGACACTGTTTATTTTCTGTGGGTGAGGGATCTGGGATTGTTATTGACACTGTTTATTTTCTGTGGGTGAGGGATCTGGGATTGTTATTGACACTGTTTATTTTCTGTGGGTGAGGGATCTGGGATTGTTATTGACACTGTTTATTTTCTGTGGGTGAGGGATCGGGGATTGTTATTGACACTGTTTAATTTCTGTGGGTGAGGGGATCGGGGATTGTTATTGACACTGTTTATTTTCTGTGGGTGAGGGATCTGGGATTGTTATTGACACTGTTTATTTTCTGTGGGTGAGGGATCTGGGATTGTTATTGACACTGTTTATTTTCTGTGGGTGAGGGATCGGGGATTGTTATTGACACTGTTTATTTTCTGTGGGTGAGGGATCGGGGATTGTTATTGACACTGTTTATTTTCTGTGGGTGAGGGACCGGGGATTGTTATTGATACTGTTTATTTTCTGTGGGTGAGGGATCGGGGAATGTTATTGACACTGTTTATTTTCTGTGGGTGAGGGGATCGGGGATTGTTATTGACACTGTTTATTTTCAGTATCTGAGTGGATCGGGGATTGTTATTGACACTGTTTATTTTCTGTGGGTGAAGGGATCGGGGATTGTTATTGACACTGTTTATTTTCTATGGGTGAGGGGATCGGGGATTGTTATTGACACTGTTTATTTTCAGTATCTGAGTGGATCGGGGATTGTTATTGACACTGTTTATTTTCTATGGGTGAGGGGATCGGGGATTGTTATTGACACTGTTTATTTTCAGTATCTGAGTGGATCGGGGATTGTTATTGACACTGTTTATTTTCTATGGGTGAAGGGTCGGGGATTGTTATTGATACTGTTTATTTTCATTGGGTGAGGGGATCGGGGATTGTTATTGACACTGTTTATTTTCTGTGGGTGAAGGGATCGGGGATTGTTATTGACACTGTTTATTTTCTGTGGGTGAGGGGATCGGGGATTGTTATTGAGACTGTTTATTTTCTATGGGTGAGTGGATCGGGGATTGTTATTGACACTGTTTATTTTCTGTGGGTGAGGGGATCGGGGATTGTTATTGACACTGTTTATTTTCTGTGGATGAGGGTATCGGGGATTGTTATTGACACTGTTTATTTTCAGTATCTGAGTGGATCGGGGATTGTTATTGACACTGTTTATTTTCTGTGGGTGAAGGGATCGGGGATTGTTATTGACACTGTTTATTTTCTATGGGTGAGGGGATCGGGCATTGTTATTGACACTGTTTATTTTCTATGGGTGAGGGGATCGGGGATTGTTATTGACACTGTTTATTTTCTGTGGGTGAGGGGAGCGGGGATTGTTATTGACACTGTTTATTTTCTGTGGGTGAAGGGATCGGGCATTGTTATTGACACTGTTTATTTTCTGTGGGAGAGTGGATAGGGGATTGTTATTGACACTGTTTATTTTCTGTGGGTGAAGGGATCGGGCATTGTTATTGACACTGTTTATTTTCTGTGGGTGAAGGGATCGGGCATTGTTATTGACACTGTTTATTTTCTGTGGGAGAGTGGATAGGGGATTGTTATTGACACTGTTTATTTTCTGTGGGTGAGGGGATCGGGGATTGTTATTGACACTGTTTATTTTCTGTGGGTGAAGGGATCGGGGATTGTTATTGACACTGTTTATTTTCTATGGGTGAGGGGATCGGGCATTGTTATTGACACTGTTTATTTTCTGTGGGTGAGGGGATCGGGCATTGTTATTGACACTGTTTATTTTCTGTGGGTGAAGGGATCGGGCATTGTTATTGACACTGTTTATTTTCTGTGGGAGAGTGGATAGGGGATTTTTATTGACACTGTTTATTTTCTGTGGGTGAGGGGAACGGGGATTGTTATTGACACTGTTTATTTTCTGTGGGTGAAGGGATCGGGGATTGTTATTGACACTGTTTATTTTCTATGGGTGAGGGGATCGGGCATTGTTATTGACACAGTTTATTTTCTGTGGGTGAGGGGATCGGGGATTGTTATTGACACTGTTTATTTTCTGTGGGTGAGGGATCTGGGATTGTTATTGACACTGTTTATTTTCTGTGGGTGAGGGATCGGGGATTGTTATTGACACTGTTTATTTTCTGTGGGTGAGGGATCTGGGATTGTTATTGACACTGTTTATTTTCTGTGGGTGAGGGATCTGGGATTGTTATTGACACTGTTTATTTTCTGTGGGTGAGGGATCTGGGATTGTTATTGACACTGTTTATTTTCTGTGGGTGAGGGATCGGGGATTGTTATTGACACTGTTTAATTTCTGTGGGTGAGGGGATCGGGGATTGTTATTGACACTGTTTATTTTCTGTGGGTGAGGGATCTGGGATTGTTATTGACACTGTTTATTTTCTGTGGGTGAGGGATCTGGGATTGTTATTGACACTGTTTATTTTCTGTGGGTGAGGGATCGGGGATTGTTATTGACACTGTTTATTTTCTGTGGGTGAAGGGATCGGGGATTGTTATAGACACTGTTTATTTTCTGTGGGTGAGGGGATCGGGGATTGTTATTGAGACTGTTTATTTTCTATGGGTGAGTGGATCGGGGATTGTTATTGACACTGTTTATTTTCTGTGGGTGAGGGGATCGGGGATTGTTATTGACACTGTTTATTTTCTGTGGATGAGGGTATCGGGGATTGTTATTGACACTGTTTATTTTCTGTGGGTGAGGGTATCGGGGATTGTTATTGACACTGTTTATTTTCAGTATCTGAGTGGATCGGGGATTGTTATTGACACTGTTTATTTTCTGTGGGTGAAGGGATCGGGGATTGTTATTGACACTGTTTATTTTCTATGGGTGAGGGGATCGGGCATTGTTATTGACACTGTTTATTTTCTATGGGTGAGGGGATCGGGGATTGTTATTGAAACTGTTTATTTTCAGTATCTGAGTGGATCGGGGATTGCTATTGACACTGTTTATTTTCTGTGGGTGAAGGGATCTGGCATTGTTATTGACACTGTTTATTTTCTGTTGGTGAAGGGATCGGGCATTGTTATTGACACTGTTTATTTTCTGTGGGAGAGTGGATAGGGGATTGTTATTGACACTGTTTATTTTCTGTGGGTGAAGGGATCGGGCATTGTTATTGACACTGTTTATTTTCTGCGGGTGAAGGGATCGGGCATTGTTATTGACACTGTTTATTTTCTGTGGGAGAGTGGATAGGGGATTGTTATTGACACTGTTTATTTTCTGTGGGTGAGGGGATCGGGGATTGTTATTGACACTGTTTATTTTCTGTGGGTGAAGGGATCGGGGATTGTTATTGACACTGTTTATTTTCTATGGGTGAGGGGATCGGGCATTGTTATTGACACTGTTTATTTTCTGTGGGTGAGGGGATCGGGGATTGTTATTGACACTGTTTATTTTCTGTGGGTGAGGGATCTGGGATTGTTATTGACACTGTTTATTTTCTGTGGGTGAGGGATCGGGGATTGTTATTGACACTGTTTATTTTCTGTGGGTGAGGGATCTGGGATTGTTATTGACACTGTTTATTTTCTGTGGGTGAGGGATCTGGGATTGTTATTGACACTGTTTATTTTCTGTGGGTGAGGGATCTGGGATTGTTATTGACACTGTTTATTTTCTGTGGGTGAGGGATCGGGGATTGTTATTGACACTGTTTAATTTCTGTGGGTGAGGGGATCGGGGATTGTTATTGACACTGTTTATTTTCTGTGGGTGAGGGATCTGGGATTGTTATTGACACTGTTTATTTTCTGTGGGTGAGGGATCTGGGATTGTTATTGACACTGTTTATTTTCTGTGGGTGAGGGATCGGGGATTGTTATTGACACTGTTTATTTTCTGTGGGTGAGGGATCGGGGATTGTTATTGACACTGTTTATTTTCTGTGGGTGAGGGACCGGGGATTGTTATTGATACTGTTTATTTTCTGTGGGTGAGGGATCGGGGAATGTTATTGACACTGTTTATTTTCTGTGGGTGAGGGGATCGGGGATTGTTATTGACACTGTTTATTTTCAGTATCTGAGTGGATCGGGGATTGTTATTGACACTGTTTATTTTCTGTGGGTGAAGGGATCGGGGATTGTTATTGACACTGTTTATTTTCTATGGGTGAGGGGATCGGGGATTGTTATTGACACTGTTTATTTTCAGTATCTGAGTGGATCGGGGATTGTTATTGACACTGTTTATTTTCTATGGGTGAGGGGATCGGGGATTGTTATTGACACTGTTTATTTTCAGTATCTGAGTGGATCGGGGATTGTTATTGACACTGTTTATTTTCTATGGGTGAAGGGTCGGGGATTGTTATTGATACTGTTTATTTTCATTGGGTGAGGGGATCGGGGATTGTTATTGACACTGTTTATTTTCTGTGGGTGAAGGGATCGGGGATTGTTATTGACACTGTTTATTTTCTGTGGGTGAGGGGATCGGGGATTGTTATTGAGACTGTTTATTTTCTATGGGTGAGTGGATCGGGGATTGTTATTGACACTGTTTATTTTCTGTGGGTGAGGGGATCGGGGATTGTTATTGACACTGTTTATTTTCTGTGGATGAGGGTATCGGGGATTGTTATTGACACTGTTTATTTTCAGTATCTGAGTGGATCGGGGATTGTTATTGACACTGTTTATTTTCTGTGGGTGAAGGGATCGGGGATTGTTATTGACACTGTTTATTTTCTATGGGTGAGGGGATCGGGCATTGTTATTGACACTGTTTATTTTCTATGGGTGAGGGGATCGGGGATTGTTATTGACACTGTTTATTTTCTGTGGGTGAGGGGAGCGGGGATTGTTATTGACACTGTTTATTTTCTGTGGGTGAAGGGATCGGGCATTGTTATTGACACTGTTTATTTTCTGTGGGAGAGTGGATAGGGGATTGTTATTGACACTGTTTATTTTCTGTGGGTGAAGGGATCGGGCATTGTTATTGACACTGTTTATTTTCTGTGGGTGAAGGGATCGGGCATTGTTATTGACACTGTTTATTTTCTGTGGGAGAGTGGATAGGGGATTGTTATTGACACTGTTTATTTTCTGTGGGTGAGGGGATCGGGGATTGTTATTGACACTGTTTATTTTCTGTGGGTGAAGGGATCGGGGATTGTTATTGACACTGTTTATTTTCTATGGGTGAGGGGATCGGGCATTGTTATTGACACTGTTTATTTTCTGTGGGTGAGGGGATCGGGCATTGTTATTGACACTGTTTATTTTCTGTGGGTGAAGGGATCGGGCATTGTTATTGACACTGTTTATTTTCTGTGGGAGAGTGGATAGGGGATTTTTATTGACACTGTTTATTTTCTGTGGGTGAGGGGAACGGGGATTGTTATTGACACTGTTTATTTTCTGTGGGTGAAGGGATCGGGGATTGTTATTGACACTGTTTATTTTCTATGGGTGAGGGGATCGGGCATTGTTATTGACACAGTTTATTTTCTGTGGGTGAGGGGATCGGGGATTGTTATTGACACTGTTTATTTTCTGTGGGTGAGGGATCTGGGATTGTTATTGACACTGTTTATTTTCTGTGGGTGAGGGATCGGGGATTGTTATTGACACTGTTTATTTTCTGTGGGTGAGGGATCTGGGATTGTTATTGACACTGTTTATTTTCTGTGGGTGAGGGATCTGGGATTGTTATTGACACTGTTTATTTTCTGTGGGTGAGGGATCTGGGATTGTTATTGACACTGTTTATTTTCTGTGGGTGAGGGATCGGGGATTGTTATTGACACTGTTTAATTTCTGTGGGTGAGGGGATCGGGGATTGTTATTGACACTGTTTATTTTCTGTGGGTGAGGGATCTGGGATTGTTATTGACACTGTTTATTTTCTGTGGGTGAGGGATCTGGGATTGTTATTGACACTGTTTATTTTCTGTGGGTGAGGGATCGGGGATTGTTATTGACACTGTTTATTTTCTGTGGGTGAGGGATCGGGGATTGTTATTGACACTGTTTATTTTCTGTGGGTGAGGGACCGGGGATTGTTATTGATACTGTTTATTTTCTGTGGGTGAGGGATCGGGGATTGTTATTGACACTGTTTATTTTCTGTGGGTGAGGGGATCGGGGATTGTTATTGACACTGTTTATTTTCAGTATCTGAGTGGATCGGGGATTGTTATTGACACTGTTTATTTTCTGTGGGTGAAGGGATCGGGGATTGTTATTGACACTGTTTATTTTCTATGGGTGAGGGGATCGGGGATTGTTATTGACACTGTTTATTTTCAGTATCTGAGTGGATCGGGGATTGTTATTGACACTGTTTATTTTCTATGGGTGAGGGGATCGGGGATTGTTATTGACACTGTTTATTTTCAGTATCTGAGTGGATCGGGGATTGTTATTGACACTGTTTATTTTCTATGGGTGAAGGGTCGGGGATTGTTATTGATACTGTTTATTTTCATTGGGTGAGGGGATCGGGGATTGTTATTGACACTGTTTATTTTCTGTGGGTGAAGGGATCGGGGATTGTTATTGACACTGTTTATTTTCTGTGGGTGAGGGGATCGGGGATTGTTATTGAGACTGTTTATTTTCTATGGGTGAGTGGATCGGGGATTGTTATTGACACTGTTTATTTTCTGTGGGTGAGGGGATCGGGGATTGTTATTGACACTGTTTATTTTCTGTGGATGAGGGTATCGGGGATTGTTATTGACACTGTTTATTTTCTGTGGGTGAGGGTATCGGGGATTGTTATTGACACTGTTTATTTTCAGTATCTGAGTGGATCGGGGATTGTTATTGACACTGTTTATTTTCTGTGGGTGAAGGGATCGGGGATTGTTATTGACACTGTTTATTTTCTATGGGTGAGGGGATCGGGCATTGTTATTGACACTGTTTATTTTCTATGGGTGAGGGGATCGGGGATTGTTATTGACACTGTTTATTTTCTGTGGGTGAGGGGAGCGGGGATTGTTATTGACACTGTTTATTTTCTGTGGGTGAAGGGATCGGGCATTGTTATTGACACTGTTTATTTTCTGTTGGTGAAGGGATCGGCCATTGTTATTGACACTGTTTATTTTCTGTGGGAGAGTGGATAGGGGATTGTTATTGACACTGTTTATTTTCTGTGGGTGAAGGGATCGGGCATTGTTATTGACACTGTTTATTTTCTGTGGGTGAAGGGATCGGGCATTGTTATTGACACTGTTTATTTTCTGTGGGAGAGTGGATAGGGGATTGTTATTGACACTGTTTATTTTCTGTGGGTGAGGGGATCGGGGATTGTTATTGACACTGTTTATTTTCTGTGGGTGAAGGGATCGGGGATTGTTATTGACACTGTTTATTTTCTATGGGTGAGGGGATCGGGCATTGTTATTGACACTGTTTATTTTCTGTGGGTGAGGGGATCGGGGATTGTTATTGACACTGTTTATTTTCTGTGGGTGAGGGATCTGGGATTGTTATTGACACTGTTTATTTTCTGTGGGTGAGGGATCGGGGATTGTTATTGACACTGTTTATTTTCTGTGGGTGAGGGATCTGGGATTGTTATTGACACTGTTTATTTTCTGTGGGTGAGGGATCTGGGATTGTTATTGACACTGTTTATTTTCTGTGGGTGAGGGATCTGGGATTGTTATTGACACTGTTTATTTTCTGTGGGTGAGGGATCGGGGATTGTTATTGACACTGTTTATTTTCTGTGGGTGAGGGGATCGGGGATTGTTATTGACACTGTTTATTTTCTATGGGTGAGGGGATCGGGCATTGTTATTGACACTGTTTATTTTCTGTGGGAGAGTGGATAGGGGATTGTTATTGACACTGTTTATTTTCTGTGTGTGAAGGGATCGGGCATTGTTATTGACACTGTTTATTTTCTGTGGGTGAAGGGATCGGGCATTGTTATTGACACTGTTTATTTTCTGTGGGAGAGTGGATAGGGGATTGTTATTGACACTGTTTATTTTCTGTGGGTGAGGGGATCGGGGATTGTTATTGACACTGTTTATTTTCTGTGGGTGAAGGGATCGGGGATTGTTATTGACACTGTTTATTTTCTATGGGTGAGGGGATCGGGCATTGTTATTGACACTGTTTATTTTCTGTGGGTGAGGGGATCGGGGATTGTTATTGACACTGTTTATTTTCTGTGGGTGAGGGATCTGGGATTGTTATTGACACTGTTTATTTTCTGTGGGTGAGGGATCGGGGATTGTTATTGACACTGTTTATTTTCTGTGGGTGAGGGATCTGGGATTGTTATTGACACTGTTTATTTTCTGTGGGTGAGGGATCTGGGATTGTTATTGACACTGTTTATTTTCTGTGGGTGAGGGATCTGGGATTGTTATTGACACTGTTTATTTTCTGTGGGTGAGGGATCGGGGATTGTTATTGACACTGTTTATTTTCTGTGGGTGAGGGGATCGGGGATTGTTATTGACACTGTTTATTTTCTGTGGGTGAGGGATCTGGGATTGTTATTGACACTGTTTATTTTCTGTGGGTGAGGGATCTGGGATTGTTATTGACACTGTTTATTTTCTGTGGGTGAGGGATCGGGGATTGTTATTGACACTGTTTATTTTCTGTGGGTGAGGGATCGGGGATTGTTATTGACACTGTTTATTTTCTGTGGGTGAGGGACCGGGGATTGTTATTGATACTGTTTATTTTCTGTGGGTGAGGGATCGGGTATTGTTATTGACACTGTTTATTTTCTGTGGGTGAGGGATCGGGGATTGTTATTGACACTGTTTATTTTCTGTGGGTGAGGGATCTGGGATTCTTATTGACACTGTTTATTTTCTGTGGGTGAGGGATCTGGGATTGCTATTGACAATGTTTATTTTCTGTGGGTGAGGGTTTGGGGATTGTTATTGACACTGTTTATTTTCTGTGGGTGAGGGACCGGGGATTGTTATTGATACTGTTTATTTTCTGTGGGAGATTGGATCGGGGATTGTTATTGACACTGTTTATTTTCTGTGTCTGAGTGGATCGAGGATTGTTATTGACACTGTTTATTTTCATTGTGTGAGGCGAACGGGGATTGTTATTGACACTGTTTATTTTCTGTGTGTGAGGGGATCGGGGATTGTTAGTGACACTGTTTATTTTCTTTTTGTGAGGCGAACGGGGATTGTTATTGACTGTTTCTTTTCTGTGGGTGAGGGGATCGGGGATTGTTATTGACACTGTTTATTTTCTGTGGGTGAGGGGATCGGGGATTGTTATTGAAACTGTTTATTTTCAGTGGGTGTGGGGATCTGGGATTGTTATTGACATTGTTTATTTTCTGTGGGTGAGGGGATCGGGGATTGTTATTGACACTGTTTATTTTCTGTGGGTGAGGGGATCGGGGATTGTTATTGACACTGTTTATTTTCTGTGGGTGAGGGGAACGGGGATTGTTATTGACACTGTTTATTTTCTATGGTTGAGGGACCGGGGATTGTTATTGAAACTGTTTATTTTCTGTGGGTGAGAGGATCGGGGATTGTTATTGACACTGTTTATTTTCTATGGGTGAGGGGAACGGGGATTGTTATTGACACTGTTTATTTTCTATGGGTGAGGGGATCGGGGATTGTTATTGACACTGTTTATTTTCTGTGGGTGAGGGGATCGGGGATTGCTATTGAAACTGTTTATTTTCTGTGGGTGAGGGGTCGGGGATTGTTATTGACACTGTTTATTTTCTGTGGGTGAGGGGATCGGGGATTGTTATTGATACTGTTTATTTTCTGTGGGAGAGGGTGTCGGGGATTGTTATTGACACTGTTTATTTTCTGTGGGTGAGGGGATCGGGGATTGTTATTGACACTGTTTATTTTCTGTGGGTGAGGGGACCGGGGATTGTTATTGACACTGTTTATTTTCTGTGGGTGAGGGTATCGGGGATTGTTATTGACACTGTTTATTTTCTGTGGGTGAGGGTATCGGGGATTGTTATTGACACTGTTTATTTTCTGTGGGTGAGGGGATCGGGGATTGTTATTGACACTGTTTATTTTCTGTGGGTGAGGGTATCGGGGATTGTTATTGACACTGTTTATTTTCAGTATCTGAGTGGATCGGGGATTGTTATTGACACTGTTTATTTTCTGTGGGTGAAGGGATCGGGGATTGTTATTGACACTGTTTATTTTCTATGGGTGAGGGGATCGGGCATTGTTATTGACACTGTTTATTGTCTATGGGTGAGGGGATCGGGGATTGTTATTGAAACTGTTTATTTTCAGTATCTGAGTGGATCGGGGATTGCTATTGACACTGTTTATTTTCTGTGGGTGAAGGGATCGGGGATTGTTATTGACACTGTTTATTTTCTGTGGGTGAGGAGATCGGGGATTGTTATTGACACTGTTTATTTTCTGTGGGTGAGGGGATCGGGGATTGTTATTGACACTGTTTATTTTCTGTGGGTGAGGGGATCAGGGATTGTTATTGACACTGTTTATTTTCTGTGGGTGAGGGATCTGGGATTGTTATTGACACTGTTTATTTTCTGTGGGTGAGGGATCTGGGATTGTTATTGATACTGTTTATTTTCTGTGGGTGAGAGGATCGGGGATTGTTATTGACACTGTTTATTTTCTTTGGGTGAGGGATCTGGGATTGTTATTGACACTGTTTATTTTCTGTGGGTGAGGGGATCGGGGATTGTTATTGACACTGTTTATTTTCTGTGGGTGAGGGACCGGGGATTGTTATTGATACTGTTTATTTTCTGTGGGAGATTGGATCGGGGATTGTTATTGACACTGTTTATTTTCTGTGTCTGAGTTGATCGAGGATTGTTATTGACACTGTTTATTTTCTGTGGGTGAGGGGATCGGGGATTGTTATTGACACTGTTTATTTTCTATGGGTGAGAGGATCGGGGATTGCTATTGACACTGTTTATTTTCTGTGTGTGAGGGGATCGGGGATTGTTAGTGACACTGTTTATTTTCTTTTTGTGAGGCGAACGGGGATTGTTATTGACTGTTTCTTTTCTGTGGGTGAGGGGATCGGGGATTGTTATTGACACTGTTTATTTTCTGTGGGTGAGGGGATCGGGGATTGTTATTGAAACTGTTTATTTTCTTTGGGTGAGTGGATCGGGGATTGTTGTTGACACTGTTTATTTTCTGTGTCTGAGGGGATCGAGAATTGTTATTGACATTGTTTATTTTCTGTGGGTGAGGGGATCGGGGATTTTTTATTGACACTGTTTATTTTCTGTGGGCGAGTGGATTGGGGATTGTTATTGACATTGTTTATTTTCGGTGGGTGAGTGGATTGGGGATTGTTATTGACACTGTTTATTTTCTGTGGGAGAGGGGATCGGGGATTGTTATTGACACTGTTTATTTTCTGTGGGTGAGGGTCTCTGGGATTGTTATAGACACTGTTTATTTTCTGTGTCTGAGTTGAATTAGGATAGATATTGACACTGTTTATTTTCTGTTAGTGAGGGTGTCGGCGATTGTTATTGACACTGTTTATTTTCTGTGGGAGAGGGGATCGGGGATTGTTATTGACAGTGTTTATTTTCACAGAGTGAGAAGATCGGGGATTGTTATTGACACTGTTTATTTTCTGTGGGTGAGGTGTCGGCGATTGTTATTGACACTGTTTATTTTCTGTAGTTGAGGTGTACGAGGATTGAGATTGACTCTGTTCATTTTGTGTGAGTGAATGGTCTGGGATTGTTATTGACACTGTTTATTTTCTGTAGTGGGTGGTCGGCGACTGTTATTGAAACTGTTTATTTTCTGTGGGTGAGGGTATCGGGGATTGTTATTGACACTATTTATTTTCGGTGTCTGAGTTTATCGAGGATTGTGTTTGACACTGTTTATTTTCACAGAGTGAGAAGTTCGAGGATTGTTATTGACACTGTTTATTTTCTGTGGGTGAGGGATCGGGGATTGTTATTGACACTGTTTATTTTCTGTTGGTGAGGGGTCGGGGATTGTTATTGACACTGTTTATTTTCTGTGGGTGAGAGGATCGGGTATTGTTATTGACACTGTTTATTTTCTGTGGGTGAGAGGATCGGGGATTGTTATTGACATTGTTTATTTTCTGTGGGTGAGAGGATCGGGGATTGTTATTGACACTGTTTACTTTCTATGGGTGAGAGGATCGGGGATTGTTATTGACACTGTTTATTTTCTGTGGGTGAGAGGATCGGGGATTGTTATTGACACTGTTTATTTTCTATGGGTGAGGGGAACGGGGATTGTTATTGACACTGTTTATTTTCTATGGGTGAGAGGATCGGGGATTGTTATTGACACTGTTTATTTTCTATGGGTGAGAGGATCGGGGATTGTTATTGACACTGTTTATTTTCTGTGGGTGAAGGGATCGGGCATTGTTATTGACACTGTTTATTTTCTGTTGGTGAAGGGATCGGGCATTGTTATTGACACTGTTTATTTTCTGTGGGAGAGTGGATAGGGGATTGTTATTGACACTGTTTATTTTCTGTCGGTGAAGGGATCGGGCATTGTTATTGACACTGTTTATTTTCTGTGGGTGAAGGGATCGGGCATTGTTATTGACACTGTTTATTTTCTGTGGGAGAGTGGATAGGGGATTGTTATTGACACTGTTTATTTTCTGTGGGTGAGGGGATCGGGGATTGTTATTGACACTGTTTATTTTCTGTGGGTGAGGGATCTGGGATTGTTATTGACACTGTTTATTTTCTGTGGGTGAGGGATCGGGGATTGTTATTGACACTGTTTATTTTCTGTGGGTGAGGGATCTGGGATTGTTACTGACACTGTTTATTTTCTGTGGGTGAGGGATCTGGGATTGTTATTGACACTGTTTATTTTCTGTGGGTGAGGGATCTGGGATTGTTATTGACACTGTTTATTTTCTGTGGGTGAGGGATCGGGGATTGTTATTGACACTGTTTATTTTCTGTGGGTGAGGGGATCGGGGATTGTTATTGACACTGTTTATTTTCTGTGGGTGAGGGATCTGGGATTGTTATTGACACTGTTTATTTTCTGTGGGTGATGGATCTGGGATTGTTATTGACACTGTTTATTTTCTGTGGGTGAGGGATCGGGGATTGTTATTGACACTGTTTATTTTCTGTGGGTGAGGGATCGGGGATTGTTATTGACACTGTTTATTTTCTGTGGTGAGGGACCGGGGATTGTTATTTATACTGTTTATTTTCTGTGGGTGAGGGATCGGGGATTGTTATTGACACTGTTTATTTTCTGTGGGTGAGGGATCGGGGATTGTTATTGACACTGTTTATTTTCTGTGGGTGAGGGATCTGGGATTGTTATTGACACTGTTTATTTTCTGTGGGTGATGGATCTGGGATTGCTATTGACAATGTTTATTTTCTGTGGGTGAGGGTTTGGGGATTGTTATTGACACTGTTTATTTTCTGTGGGTGAGCGACCGGGGATTGTTATTGATACTGTTTATTTTCTGTGGGAGATTGGATCGGGGATTGTTATTGACACTGTTTATTTTCTGTGTCTGAGTGGATCGAGGATTGTTATTGACACTGTTTATTTTCATTGTGTGAGGCGAACGGGGATTGTTATTGACACTGTTTATTTTCTGTGTGTGAGGGGATCGGGGATTGTTAGTGACACTGTTTATTTTCTTTTTGTGAGGCGAACGGGGATTGTTATTGACTGTTTCTTTTCTGTGGGTGAGGGGATCGGGGATTGTTATTGACACTGTTTATTTTCTGTGGGTGAGGGGATCGGGGATTGTTATTGAAACTGTTTATTTTCAGTGGGTGTGGGGATCTGGGATTGTTATTGACACTGTTTATTTTCTGTGGGTGAGGGGATCGGGGATTGTTATTGAAACTGTTTATTTTCAGTGGGTGTGGGGATCTGGGATTGTTATTGACACTGTTTATTTTCTATGGGTGAGGGGAACGGGGATTGTTATTGACACTGTTTATTTTCTTTGGGTGAGTGGATCGGGGATTGTTGTTGACACTGTTTATTTTCTGTGTCTGAGGGGATCGAGAATTGTTATTGACATTGTTTATTTTCTGTGGGTGAGGGGATCGGGGATTGTTATTGACACTGTTTATTTTCTGTGGGTGAGGGGATCGGGGATTGTTATTGACACTGTTTATTTTCTATGGGTGAGGGACCGGGGATTGTTATTGAAACTGTTTATTTTCTGTGGGTGAGAGGATCGGGGATTGTTATTGACACTGTTTATTTTCTATGAGTGAGGGGAACGGGGATTGTTATTGACACTGTTTATTTTCTATGGGTGAGGGGATCGGGGATTGTTATTTACACTGTTTATTTTCTATGGGTGAGGGGATCGGGGATTGTTATTGACACTGTTTATTTTCTGTGGGTGAGGGGATCGGGGATTGCTATTGAAACTGTTTATTTTCTGTGGGTGAGGGGTCGGGGATTGTTATTGACACTGTTTATTTTCTGTGGGTGAGGGGATCGGGGATTGTTATTGATACTGTTTATTTTCTGTGGGAGAGGGTGTCGGGGATTGTTATTGACACTGTTTATTTTCTGTGGGTGAGGGGATCGGGGATTGTTATTGACACTGTTTATTTTCTGTGGGTGAGGGGACCGGGGATTGTTATTGACACTGTTTATTTTCTGTGGGTGAGGGTATCGGGGATTGTTATTGACACTGTTTATTTTCTGTGGGTGAGGGTATCGGGGATTGTTATTGACACTGTTTATTTTCTGTGGGTGAGGGGATCGGGGATTGTTATTGACACTGTTTATTTTCTGTGGGTGAGGGTATCGGGGATTGTTATTGACACTGTTTATTTTCTGTGGGTGAGGGATCGGGGATTGTTATTGACACTGTTTATTTTCTGTGGGTGAGGGATCGGGGATTGTTATTGACACTGTTTATTTTCTGTGGGTGAGGGATCTGGGATTGTTATTGACACTGTTTATTTTCTGTGGGTGAGGGATCTGGGATTGCTATTGACAATGTTTATTTTCTGTGGGTGAGGGTTTGGGGATTGTTATTGACACTGTTTATTTTCTGTGGGTGAGCGACCGGGGATTGTTATTGATACTGTTTATTTTCTGTGGGAGATTGGATCGGGGATTGTTATTGACACTGTTTATTTTCTGTGTCTGAGTGGATCGAGGATTGTTATTGACACTGTTTATTTTCATTGTGTGAGGCGAACGGGGATTGTTATTGACACTGTTTATTTTCTGTGTGTGAGGGGATCGGGGATTGTTAGTGACACTGTTTATTTTCTTTTTGTGAGGCGAACGGGGATTGTTATTGACTGTTTCTTTTCTGTGGGTGAGGGGATCGGGGATTGTTATTGACACTGTTTATTTTCTGTGGGTGAGGGGATCGGGGATTGTTATTGAAACTGTTTATTTTCAGTGGGTGTGGGGATCTGGGATTGTTATTGACACTGTTTATTTTCTGTGGGTGAGGGGATCGGGGATTGTTATTGAAACTGTTTATTTTCAGTGGGTGTGGGGATCTGGGATTGTTATTGACACTGTTTATTTTCTATGGGTGAGGGGAACGGGGATTGTTATTGACACTGTTTATTTTCTTTGGGTGAGTGGATCGGGGATTGTTGTTGACACTGTTTATTTTCTGTGTCTGAGGGGATCGAGAATTGTTATTGACATTGTTTATTTTCTGTGGGTGAGGGGATCGGGGATTGTTATTGACACTGTTTATTTTCTGTGGGTGAGGGGATCGGGGATTGTTATTGACACTGTTTATTTTCTGTGGGTGAGGGGACCGGGGATTGTTATTGACACTGTTTATTTTCTGTGGGTGAGGGTATCGGGGATTGTTATTGACACTGTTTATTTTCTGTGGGTGAGGGTATCGGGGATTGTTATTGACACTGTTTATTTTCTGTGGGTGAGGGGATCGGGGATTGTTATTGACACTGTTTATTTTCTGTGGGTGAGGGTATCGGGGATTGTTATTGACACTGTTTATTTTCTGTGGGTGAGGGATCGGGGATTGTTATTGACACTGTTTATTTTCTGTGGGTGAGGGATCGGGGATTGTTATTGACACTGTTTATTTTCTGTGGGTGAGGGATCTGGGATTGTTATTGACACTGTTTATTTTCTATGGGTGAGGGACCGGGGATTGTTATTGAAACTGTTTATTTTCTGTGGGTGAGAGGATCGGGGATTGTTATTGACACTGTTTATTTTCTATGGGTGAGGGGAACGGGGATTGTTATTGACACTGTTTATTTTCTATGGGTGAGGGGATCGGGGATTGTTATTTACACTGTTTATTTTCTATGGGTGAGGGGATCGGGGATTGTCATTGACACTGTTTATTTTCTGTGGGTGAGGGGATCGGGGATTGCTATTGAAACTGTTTATTTTCTGTGGGTGAGGGGTCGGGGATTGTTATTGACACTGTTTATTTTCTGTGGGTGAGGGGATCGGGGATTGTTATTGATACTGTTTATTTTCTGTGGGAGAGGGTGTCGGGGATTGTTATTGACACTGTTTATTTTCTGTGGGTGAGGGGATCGGGGATTGTTATTGACACTGTTTATTTTCTGTGGGTGAGGGGACCGGGGATTGTTATTGACACTGTTTATTTTCTGTGGGTGAGGGTATCGGGGATTGTTATTGACACTGTTTATTTTCTGTGGGTGAGGGTATCGGGGATTGTTATTGACACTGTTTATTTTCTGTGGGTGAGGGGATCGGGGATTGTTATTGACACTGTTTATTTTCTGTGGGTGAGGGTATCGGGGATTGTTATTGACACTGTTTATTTTCAGTATCTGAGTGGATCGGGGATTGTTATTGACACTGTTTATTTTCTGTGGGTGAAGGGATCGGGGATTGTTATTGACACTGTTTATTTTCTATGGGTGAGGGGATCGGGCATTGTTATTGACACTGTTTATTTTCTATGGGTGAGGGGATCGGGGATTGTTATTGAAACTGTTTATTTTCAGTATCTGAGTGGATCGGGGATTGCTATTGACACTGTTTATTTTCTGTGGGTGAAGGGATCGGGGATTGTTATTGACACTGTTTATTTTCTGTGGGTGAGGAGATCGGGGATTGTTATTGACACTGTTTATTTTCTGTGGGTGAGGGGATCAGGGATTGTTATTGACACTGTTTATTTTCTGTGGGTGAGGGGATCAGGGATTGTTATTGACACTGTTTATTTTCTGTGGGTGAGGGATCTGGGATTGTTATTGACACTGTTTATTTTCTGTGGGTGAGGGATCTGGGATTGTTATTGATACTGTTTATTTTCTGTGGGTGAGAGGATCGGGGATTGTTATTGACACTGTTTATTTTCTTTGGGTGAGGGATCTGGGATTGTTATTGACACTGTTTATTTTCTGTGGGTGAGGGGATCGGGGATTGTTATTGACACTGTTTATTTTCTGTGGGTGAGGGACCGGGGATTGTTATTGATACTGTTTATTTTCTGTGGGAGATTGGATCGGGGATTGTTATTGACACTGTTTATTTTCTGTGTCTGAGTTGATCGAGGATTGTTATTGACACTGTTTATTTTCTGTGGGTGAGGGGATCGGGGATTGTTATTGACACTGTTTATTTTCTATGGGTGAGAGGATCGGGGATTGCTATTGACACTGTTTATTTTCTGTGTGTGAGGGGATCGGGGATTGTTAGTGACACTGTTTATTTTCTTTTTGTGAGGCGAACGGGGATTGTTATTGACTGTTTCTTTTCTGTGGGTGAGGGGATCGGGGATTGTTATTGACACTGTTTATTTTCTGTGGGTGAGGGGATCGGGGATTGTTATTGAAACTGTTTATTTTCAGTGGGTGTGGGGATCTGGGATTGTTATTGACACTGTTTATTTTCTTTGGGTGAGTGGATCGGGGATTGTTGTTGACACTGTTTATTTTCTGTGTCTGAGGGGATCGAGAATTGTTATTGACATTGTTTATTTTCTGTGGGTGAGGGGATCGGGGATTTTTTATTGACACTGTTTATTTTCTGTGGGCGAGTGGATTGGGGATTGTTATTGACATTGTTTATTTTCGGTGGGTGAGTGGATTGGGGATTGTTATTGACACTGTTTATTTTCTGTGGGAGAGGGGATCGGGGATTGTTATTGACACTGTTTATTTTCTGTGGGTGAGGGGATCGGGGATTGTTATTGACACTGTTTATTTTCTGTGGGTGAGGGATCGGGGAATGTTATTGACACTGTTTATTTTCTGTGTCTGAGTGGATCGGGGATTGTTATTGACACTGTTTATTTTCTGTGGGAGAGTGGATAGGGGATTATTATTGAAAGTGTTTATTTTCTGTGGGAGAGTGGATAGGGGATTGTTATTGACATTGTTTATTTTTTATGGGAGAGTGGATAGGGGATTGTTATTGACACTGTTTATTTTCTGTGGGTGAGAGGATCGGGGATTGTTATTGACACTGTTTATTTTCAGTGTCTGAGTGGATCGGGGATTGTTATTGACAGTGTTTATTTTCTGTGGGTGAGGGACCGGGGATTGTTATTGATACTGTTTATTTTCTGTGTCTGAGGGGATCGAGAATTGTTATTGACATTGTTTATTTTCTGTGGGTGAGGGGATCGGGGATTTTTTATTGACACTGTTTATTTTCTGTGGGCGAGTGGATTGGGGATTGTTATTGACATTGTTTATTTTCGGTGGGTGAGTGGATTGGGGATTGTTATTGACACTGTTTATTTTCTGTGGGAGAGGGGATCGGGGATTGTTATTGACACTGTTTATTTTCTGTGGGTGAGGGGATCGGGGATTGTTATTGACACTGTTTATTTTCTGTGGGTGAGGGATCGGGGAATGTTATTGACACTGTTTATTTTCTGTGTCTGAGTGGATCGGGGATTGTTATTGACACTGTTTATTTTCTGTGGGAGAGTGGATAGGGGATTGTTATTGAAAGTGTTTATTTTCTGTGGGAGAGTGGATAGGGGATTGTTATTGACATTGTTTATTTTTTATGGGAGAGTGGATAGGGGATTGTTATTGACACTGTTTATTTTCTGTGGGTGAGAGGATCGGGGATTGTTATTGACACTGTTTATTTTCAGTGTCTGAGTGGATCGGGGATTGTTATTGACACTGTTTATTTTCAGTGGCTGAGAGGATCAGGGATTGTTATTGACAGTGTTTATTTTCTGTGGGTGAGGGACCGGGGATTGTTATTGATACTGTTTATTTTCTGTGGGAGATTGGATCGGGGATTGTTATTGACACTGTTTATTTTCTGTGTCTGAGTTGATCGAGGATTGTTATTGACACTGTTTATTTTCTGTGGGTGAGGGGATCGGGGATTGTTATTGACACTGTTTATTTTCTATGGGTGAGAGGATCGGGGATGCTATTGACACTGTTTATTTTCTGTGTGTGAGGGGATCGGGGATTGTTAGTGACACTGTTTATTTTCTTTTTGTGAGGCGAACGGGGATTGTTATTGACTGTTTCTTTTCTGTGGGTGAGGGGATCGGGGATTGTTATTGACACTGTTTATTTTCTGTGGGTGAGGGGATCGGGGATTGTTATTGAAACTGTTTATTTTCAGTGGGTGTGGGGATCTGGGATTGTTATTGACACTGTTTATTTTCTTTGGGTGAGTGGATCGGGGATTGTTGTTGACACTGTTTATTTTCTGTGTCTGAGGGGATCGAGAATTGTTATTGACATTGTTTATTTTCTGTGGGTGAGGGGATCGGGGATTTTTTATTGACACTGTTTATTTTCTGTGGGCGAGTGGATTGGGGATTGTTATTGACATTGTTTATTTTCGGTGGGTGAGTGGATTGGGGATTGTTATTGACACTGTTTATTTTCTGTGGGAGAGGGGATCGGGGATTGTTATTGACACTGTTTATTTTCTGTGGGTGAGGGGATCGGGGATTGTTATTGACACTGTTTATTTTCTGTGGGTGAGGGATCGGGGAATGTTATTGACACTGTTTATTTTCTGTGTCTGAGTGGATCGGGGATTGTTATTGACACTGTTTATTTTCTGTGGGAGAGTGGATAGGGGATTGTTATTGAAAGTGTTTATTTTCTGTGGGAGAGTGGATAGGGGATTGTTATTGACATTGTTTATTTTTTATGGGAGAGTGGATAGGGGATTGTTATTGACACTGTTTATTTTCTGTGGGTGAGAGGATCGGGGATTGTTATTGACACTGTTTATTTTCAGTGTCTGAGTGGATCGGGGATTGTTATTGACACTGTTTATTTTCACTGGCTGAGAGGATCAGGGATTGTTATTGACAGTGTTTATTTTCTGTGGGTGAGGGATCGGGGATTGTTATTGACACTGTTTATTTTCTATGGGTGAGGGGATCGGGGATTGTTATTGACACTGTTTATTTTCTGTGGGTGAGGGGATCGGGGATTGCTATTGAAACTGTTTATTTTCTGTGGGTGAGGGGTCGGGGATTGTTATTGACACTGTTTATTTTCTGTGGGTGAGGGGATCGGGGATTGTTATTGATACTGTTTATTTTCTGTGGGAGAGGGTGTCGGGGATTGTTATTGACACTGTTTATTTTCTGTGGGTGAGGGGATCGGGGATTGTTATTGACACTGTTTATTTTCTGTGGGTGAGGGGACCGGGGATTGTTATTGACACTGTTTATTTTCTGTGGGTGAGGGTATCGGGGATTGTTATTGACACTGTTTATTTTCTGTGGGTGAGGGTATCGGGGATTGTTATTGACACTGTTTATTTTCTGTGGGTGAGGGGATCGGGGATTGTTATTGACACTGTTTATTTTCTGTGGGTGAGGGTATCGGGGATTGTTATTGACACTGTTTATTTTCAGTATCTGAGTGGATCGGGGATTGTTATTGACACTGTTTATTTTCTGTGGGTGAAGGGATCGGGGATTGTTATTGACACTGTTTATTTTCTGTGGGTGAGGAGATCGGGGATTGTTATTGACACTGTTTATTTTCTGTGGGTGAGGGGATCGGGGATTGTTATTGACACTGTTTATTTTCTGTGGGTGAGGGGATTGGGGATTGTTATTGACACTGTTTATTTTCTGTGGGTGAGGGGATCAGGGATTGTTATTGACACTGTTTATTTTCTGTGGGTGAGGGATCTGGGATTGTTATTGACACTGTTTATTTTCTGTGGGTGAGGGATCTGGGATTGTTATTGATACTGTTTATTTTCTGTGGGTGAGAGGATCGGGGATTGTTATTGACACTGTTTATTTTCTTTGGGTGAGGGATCTGGGATTGTTATTGACACTGTTTATTTTCTGTGGGTGAGGGGATCGGGGATTGTTATTGACACTGTTTATTTTCTGTGGGTGAGGGACCGGGGATTGTTATTGATACTGTTTATTTTCTGTGGGAGATTGGATCGGGGATTGTTATTGACACTGTTTATTTTCTGTGTCTGAGTTGATCGAGGATTGTTATTGACACTGTTTATTTTCTGTGGGTGAGGGGATCGGGGATTGTTATTGACACTGTTTATTTTCTATGGGTGAGAGGATCGGGGATTGCTATTGACACTGTTTATTTTCTGTGTGTGAGGGGATCGGGGATTGTTAGTGACACTGTTTATTTTCTTTTTGTGAGGCGAACGGGGATTGTTATTGACTGTTTCTTTTCTGTGGGTGAGGGGATCGGGGATTGTTATTGACACTGTTTATTTTCTGTGGGTGAGGGGATCGGGGATTGTTATTGAAACTGTTTATTTTCAGTGGGTGTGGGGATCTGGGATTGTTATTGACACTGTTTATTTTCTTTGGGTGAGTGGATCGGGGATTGTTGTTGACACTGTTTATTTTCTGTGTCTGAGGGGATCGAGAATTGTTATTGACATTGTTTATTTTCTGTGGGTGAGGGGATCGGGGATTTTTTATTGACACTGTTTATTTTCTGTGGGCGAGTGGATTGGGGATTGTTATTGACATTGTTTATTTTCGGTGGGTGAGTGGATTGGGGATTGTTATTGACACTGTTTATTTTCTGTGGGAGAGGGGATCGGGGATTGTTATTGACACTGTTTATTTTCTGTGGGTGAGGGGATCGGGGATTGTTATTGACACTGTTTATTTTCTGTGGGTGAGGGATCGGGGAATGTTATTGACACTGTTTATTTTCTGTGTCTGAGTGGATCGGGGATTGTTATTGACACTGTTTATTTTCTGTGGGAGAGTGGATAGGGGATTGTTATTGAAAGTGTTTATTTTCTGTGGGAGAGTGGATAGGGGATTGTTATTGACATTGTTTATTTTTTATGGGAGAGTGGATAGGGGATTGTTATTGACACTGTTTATTTTCTGTGGGTAAGAGGATCGGGGATTGTTATTGACACTGTTTATTTTCAGTGTCTGAGTGGATCGGGGATTGTTATTGACACTGTTTATTTTCAGTGGCTGAGAGGATCAGGGATTGTTATTGACAGTGTTTATTTTCTGTGGGTGAGGGACCGGGGATTGTTATTGATACTGTTTATTTTCTGTGTCTGAGGGGATCGAGAATTGTTATTGACATTGTTTATTTTCTGTGGGTGAGGGGATCGGGGATTTTTTATTGACACTGTTTATTTTCTGTGGGCGAGTGGATTGGGGATTGTTATTGACATTGTTTATTTTCGGTGGGTGAGTGGATTGGGGATTGTTATTGACACTGTTTATTTTCTGTGGGAGAGGGGATCGGGGATTGTTATTGACACTGTTTATTTTCTGTGGGTGAGGGGATCGGGGATTGTTATTGACACTGTTTATTTTCTGTGGGTGAGGGATCGGGGAATGTTATTGACACTGTTTATTTTCTGTGTCTGAGTGGATCGGGGATTGTTATTGACACTGTTTATTTTCTGTGGGAGAGTGGATAGGGGATTGTTATTGAAAGTGTTTATTTTCTGTGGGAGAGTGGATAGGGGATTGTTATTGACATTGTTTATTTTTTATGGGAGAGTGGATAGGGGATTGTTATTGACACTGTTTATTTTCTGTGGGTGAGAGGATCGGGGATTGTTATTGACACTGTTTATTTTCAGTGTCTGAGTGGATCGGGGATTGTTATTGACACTGTTTATTTTCAGTGGCTGAGAGGATCAGGGATTGTTATTGACAGTGTTTATTTTCTGTGGGTGAGGGACCGGGGATTGTTATTGATACTGTTTATTTTCTGTGGGAGATTGGATCGGGGATTGTTATTGACACTGTTTATTTTCTGTGTCTGAGTTGATCGAGGATTGTTATTGACACTGTTTATTTTCTGTGGGTGAGGGGATCGGGGATTGTTATTGACACTGTTTATTTTCTATGGGTGAGAGGATCGGGGATTGCTATTGACACTGTTTATTTTCTGTGTGTGAGGGGATCGGGGATTGTTAGTGACACTGTTTATTTTCTTTTTGTGAGGCGAACGGGGATTGTTATTGACTGTTTCTTTTCTGTGGGTGAGGGGATCGGGGATTGTTATTGACACTGTTTATTTTCTGTGGGTGAGGGGATCGGGGATTGTTATTGAAACTGTTTATTTTCAGTGGGTGTGGGGATCTGGGATTGTTATTGACACTGTTTATTTTCTTTGGGTGAGTGGATCGGGGATTGTTGTTGACACTGTTTATTTTCTGTGTCTGAGGGGATCGAGAATTGTTATTGACATTGTTTATTTTCTGTGGGTGAGGGGATCGGGGATTTTTTATTGACACTGTTTATTTTCTGTGGGCGAGTGGATTGGGGATTGTTATTGACATTGTTTATTTTCGGTGGGTGAGTGGATTGGGGATTGTTATTGACACTGTTTATTTTCTGTGGGAGAGGGGATCGGGGATTGTTATTGACACTGTTTATTTTCTGTGGGTGAGGGGATCGGAGATTGTTATTGACACTGTTTATTTTCTGTGGGTGAGGGATCGGGGAATGTTATTGACACTGTTTATTTTCTGTGTCTGAGTGGATCGGGGATTGTTATTGACACTGTTTATTTTCTGTGGGAGAGTGGATAGGGGATTGTTATTGAAAGTGTTTATTTTCTGTGGGAGAGTGGATAGGGGATTGTTATTGACATTGTTTATTTTTTATGGGAGAGTGGATAGGGGATTGTTATTGACACTGTTTATTTTCTGTGGGTGAGAGGATCGGGGATTGTTATTGACACTGTTTATTTTCAGTGTCTGAGTGGATCGGGGATTGTTATTGACACTGTTTATTTTCAGTGGCTGAGAGGATCAGGGATTGTTATTGACAGTGTTTATTTTCTGTGGGTGAGGGATCGGGGATTGTTATTGACACTGTTTATTTTCTATGGGTGAGAGGATCGGGGATTGTTATTGACACTGTTTATTTTCTGTGGGTGAGGGGATCGGGGATTGCTATTGAAACTGTTTATTTTCTGTGGGTGAGGGGTCGGGGATTGTTATTGCCACTGTTTATTTTCTGTGGGTGAGGGGATCGGGGATTGTTATTGATACTGTTTATTTTCTGTGGGAGAGGGTGTCGGGGATTGTTATTGACACTGTTTATTTTCTGTGGGTGAGGGGATCGGGGATTGTTATTGACACTGTTTATTTTCTGTGGGTGAGGGGACCGGGGATTGTTATTGACACTGTTTATTTTCTGTGGGTGAGGGTATCGGGGATTGTTATTGACACTGTTTATTTTCTGTGGGTGAGGGTATCGGGGATTGTTATTGACACTGTTTATTTTCTGTGGGTGAGGGGATCGGGGATTGTTATTGACACTGTTTATTTTCTGTGGGTGAGGGTATCGGGGATTGTTATTGACACTGTTTATTTTCAGTATCTGAGTGGATCGGGGATTGTTATTGACACTGTTTATTTTCTGTGGGTGAAGGGATCGGGGATTGTTATTGACACTGTTTATTTTCTATGGGTGAGGGGATCGGGCATTGTTATTGACACTGTTTATTTTCTATGGGTGAGGGGATCGGGGATTGTTATTGAAACTGTTTATTTTCAGTATCTGAGTGGATCGGGGATTGCTATTGACACTGTTTATTTTCTGTGGGTGAAGGGATCGGGGATTGTTATTGACACTGTTTATTTTCTGTGGGTGAGGAGATCGGGGATTGTTATTGACACTGTTTATTTTCTGTGGGTGAGGGGATCGGGGATTGTTATTGACACTGTTTATTTTCTGTGGGTGAGGGGATCAGGGATTGTTATTGACACTGTTTATTTTCTGTGGGTGAGGGATCTGGGATTGTTATTGACACTGTTTATTTTCTGTGGGTGAGGGATCTGGGATTGTTATTGATACTGTTTATTTTCTGTGGGTGAGAGGATCGGGGATTGTTATTGACACTGTTTATTTTCTTTGGGTGAGGGATCTGGGATTGTTATTGACACTGTTTATTTTCTGTGGGTGAGGGGATCGGGGATTGTTATTGACACTGTTTATTTTCTGTGGGTGAGGGACCGGGGATTGTTATTGATACTGTTTATTTTCTGTGGGAGATTGGATCGGGGATTGTTATTGACACTGTTTATTTTCTGTGTCTGAGTTGATCGAGGATTGTTATTGACACTGTTTATTTTCTGTGGGTGAGGGGATCGGGGATTGTTATTGACACTGTTTATTTTCTATGGGTGAGAGGATCGGGGATTGCTATTGACACTGTTTATTTTCTGTGTGTGAGGGGATCGGGGATTGTTAGTGACACTGTTTATTTTCTTTTTGTGAGGCGAACGGGGATTGTTATTGACTGTTTCTTTTCTGTGGGTGAGGGGATCGGGGATTGTTATTGACACTGTTTATTTTCTGTGGGTGAGGGGATCGGGGATTGTTATTGAAACTGTTTATTTTCAGTGGGTGTGGGGATCTGGGATTGTTATTGACACTGTTTATTTTCTTTGGGTGAGTGGATCGGGGATTGTTGTTGACACTGTTTATTTTCTGTGTCTGAGGGGATCGAGAATTGTTATTGACATTGTTTATTTTCTGTGGGTGAGGGGATCGGGGATTTTTTATTGACACTGTTTATTTTCTGTGGGCGAGTGGATTGGGGATTGTTATTGACATTGTTTATTTTCGGTGGGTGAGTGGATTGGGGATTGTTATTGACACTGTTTATTTTCTGTGGGAGAGGGTTTCGGGGATTGTTATTGACACTGTTTATTTTCTGTGGGTGAGGGGATCGGGGATTGTTATTGACACTGTTTATTTTCTGTGGGTGAGGGATCGGGGATTGTTATTGACACTGTTTATTTTCTGTGTCTGAGTGGATCGGGGATTGTTATTGACACTGTTTATTTTCTGTGGGAGAGTGGATAGGGGATTGTTATTGAAAGTGTTTATTTTCTGTGGGAGAGTGGATAGGGGATTGTTATTGACATTGTTTATTTTTTATGGGAGAGTGGATAGGGGATTGTTATTGACACTGTTTATTTTCTGTGGGTGAGAGGATCGGGGATTGTTATTGACACTGTTTATTTTCAGTGTCTGAGTGGATCGGGGATTGTTATTGACACTGTTTATTTTCAGTGGCTGAGAGGATCAGGGATTGTTATTGACAGTGTTTATTTTCTGTGGGTGAGGGATCGGGGATTGTTATTGACACTGTTTATTTTCTGTGGGTGAGGGGATAGGGGATTGTTATTGACTGTTTATTTTCTGTGGGTGAGGAGATCGGGGATTGTTATTGACACTGTTTATTTTCCGTGGGTGAGGGGATCGGGGATTGTTATTGACACTGTTTATTTTCAGTGGGTGAGAGGATCAGGGATTGTTATTGACACTGTTTATTTTCTGTGGGTGAGGGGATAGGGGATTGTTATTGACTGTTTATTTTATGTGGGTGAGGGGATCGGGGATTGTTATTGACACCGTTTATTTTCTGTGGGTGAGGGGATCGGGGATTGCTATTGAAACTGTTTATTTTCTGTGGGTGAGGGGTCGGGGATTGTTATTGACACTGTTTATTTTCTGTGGGTGAGGGGATCGGGGATTGATATTGATACTGTTTATTTTCTGTGGGAGAGGGTGTCGGGGATTGTTATTGACACTGTTTATTTTCTGTGGGTGAGGGGATCGGGGATTGTTATTGACACTGTTTATTTTCTGTGGGTGAGGGGACCGGGGATTGTTATTGACACTGTTTATTTTCTGTGGGTGAGGGTATCGGGGATTGTTATTGACACTGTTTATTTTCTGTGGGTGAGGGTATCGGGGATTGTTATTGACACTGTTTATTTTCTGTGGGTGAGGGGATCGGGGATTGTTATTGACACTGTTTATTTTCTGTGGGTGAGGGTATCGGGGATTGTTATTGACACTGTTTATTTTCAGTATCTGAGTGGATCGGGGATTGTTATTGACACTGTTTATTTTCTGTGGGTGAAGGGATCGGGGATTGTTATTGACACTGTTTATTTTCTATGGGTGAGGGGATCGGGCATTGTTATTGACACTGTTTATTTTCTATGGGTGAGGGGATCGGGGATTGTTATTGAAACTGTTTATTTTCAGTATCTGAGTGGATCGGGGATTGCTATTGACACTGTTTATTTTCTGTGGGTGAAGGGATCGGGGATTGTTATTGACACTGTTTATTTTCTGTGGGTGAGGAGATCGGGGATTGTTATTGACACTGTTTATTTTCTGTGGGTGAGGGGATCGGGGATTGTTATTGACACTGTTTATTTTCTGTGGGTGAGGGGATCAGGGATTGTTATTGACACTGTTTATTTTCTGTGGGTGAGGGATCTGGGATTGTTATTGACACTGTTTATTTTCTGTGGGTGAGGGATCTGGGATTGTTATTGATACTGTTTATTTTCTGTGGGTGAGGGACCGGGGATTGTTATTGATACTGTTTATTTTCTGTGGGAGATTGGATCGGGGATTGTTATTGACACTGTTTATTTTCTGTGTCTGAGTTGATCGAGGATTGTTATTGACACTGTTTATTTTCTGTGGGTGAGGGGATCGGGGATTGTTATTGACACTGTTTATTTTCTATGGGTGAGAGGATCGGGGATTGCTATTGACACTGTTTATTTTCTGTGTGTGAGGGGATCGGGGATTGTTAGTGACACTGTTTATTTTCTTTTTGTGAGGCGAACGGGGATTGTTATTGACTGTTTCTTTTCTGTGGGTGAGGGGATCGGGGATTGTTATTGACACTGTTTATTTTCTGTGGGTGAGGGGATCGGGGATTGTTATTGAAACTGTTTATTTTCAGTGGGTGTGGGGATCTGGGATTGTTATTGACACTGTTTATTTTCTTTGGGTGAGTGGATCGGGGATTGTTGTTGACACTGTTTATTTTCTGTGTCTGAGGGGATCGAGAATTGTTATTGACATTGTTTATTTTCTGTGGGTGAGGGGATCGGGGATTTTTTATTGACACTATTTATTTTCTGTGGGCGAGTGGATTGGGGATTGTTATTGACATTGTTTATTTTCGGTGGGTGAGTGGATTGGGGATTGTTATTGACACTGTTTATTTTCTGTGGGAGAGGGGATCGGGGATTGTTATTGACACTGTTTATTTTCTGTGGGTGAGGGGATCGGCGATTGTTATTGACACTGTTTATTTTCTGTGGGTGAGGGATCGGGGAATGTTATTGACACTGTTTATTTTCTGTGTCTGAGTGGATCGGGGATTGTTATTGACACTGTTTATTTTCTGTGGGAGAGTGGATAGGGGATTGTTATTGAAAGTGTTTATTTTCTGTGGGAGAGTGGATAGGGGATTGTTATTGACATTGTTTATTTTTTATGGGAGAGTGGATAGGGGATTGTTATTGACACTGTTTATTTTCTGTGGGTGAGAGGATCGGGGATTGTTATTGACACTGTTTATTTTCAGTGTCTGAGTGGATCGGGGATTGTTATTGACACTGTTTATTTTCAGTGGCTGAGAGGATCAGGGATTGTTATTGACAGTGTTTATTTTCTGTGGGTGAGGGATCGGGGATTGTTATTGACACTGTTTATTTTCTATGGGTGAGGGGATCGGGGATTGTTATTGACACTGTTTATTTTCTGTGGGTGAGGGGATCGGGGATTGCTATTGAAACTGTTTATTTTCTGTGGGTGAGGGGTCGGGGATTGTTATTGACACTGTTTATTTTCTGTGGGTGAGGGGATCGGGGATTGTTATTGATACTGTTTATTTTCTGTGGGAGAGGGTGTCGGGGATTGTTATTGACACTGTTTATTTTCTGTGGGTGAGGGGATCGGGGATTGTTATTGACACTGTTTATTTTCTGTGGGTGAGGGGACCGGGGATTGTTATTGACACTGTTTATTTTCTGTGGGTGAGGGTATCGGGGATTGTTATTGACACTGTTTATTTTCTGTGGGTGAGGGTATCGGGGATTGTTATTGACACTGTTTATTTTCTGTGGGTGAGGGGATCGGGGATTGTTATTGACACTGTTTATTTTCAGTGGGTGAGGGTATCGGGGATTGTTATTGACACTGTTTATTTTCAGTATCTGAGTGGATCGGGGATTGTTATTGACACTGTTTATTTTCTGTGGGTGAAGGGATCGGGGATTGTTATTGACACTGTTTATTTTCTATGGGTGAGGGGATCGGGCATTGTTATTGACACTGTTTATTTTCTATGGGTGAGGGGATCGGGGATTGTTATTGAAACTGTTTATTTTCAGTATCTGAGTGGATCGGGGATTGCTATTGACACTGTTTATTTTCTGTGGGTGAAGGGATCGGGGATTGTTATTGACACTGTTTATTTTCTGTGGGTGAGGAGATCGGGGATTGTTATTGACACTGTTTATTTTCTGTGGGTGAGGGGATCGGGGATTGTTATTGACACTGTTTATTTTCTGTGGGTGAGGGGATCAGGGATTGTTATTGACACTGTTTATTTTCTGTGGGTGAGGGATCTGGGATTGTTATTGACACTGTTTATTTTCTGTGGGTGAGGGATCTGGGATTGTTATTGATACTGTTTATTTTCTGTGGGTGAGAGGATCGGGGATTGATATTGACACTGTTTATTTTCTTTGGGTGAGGGATCTGGGATTGTTATTGACACTGTTTATTTTCTGTGGGTGAGGGGATCGGGGATTGTTATTGACACTGTTTATTTTCTGTCGGTGAGTGACCGGGGATTGTTATTGATACTGTTTATTTTCTGTGGGAGATTGGATCGGGGATTGTTATTGACACTGTTTATTTTCTGTGTCTGAGTTGATCGAGGATTGTTATTGACACTGTTTATTTTCTGTGGGTGAGGGGATCGGGGATTGTTATTGACACTGTTTATTTTCTATGGGTGAGAGGATCGGGGATTGCTATTGACACTGTTTATTTTCTGTGTGTGAGGGGATCGGGGATTGTTAGTGACACTGTTTATTTTCTTTTTGTGAGGCGAACGGGGATTGTTATTGACTGTTTCTTTTCTGTGGGTGAGGGTATCGGGGATTGTTATTGACACTGTTTATTTTCTGTGGGTGAGGGGATCGGGGATTGTTATTGAAACTGTTTATTTTCAGTGGGTGTGGGGATCTGGGATTGTTATTGACACTGTTTATTTTCTTTGGGTGAGTGGATCGGGGATTGTTGTTGACACTGTTTATTTTCTGTGTCTGAGGGTATCGAGAATTGTTATTGACATTGTTTATTTTCTGTGGGTGAGGGGATCGGGGATTTTTTATTGACACTGTTTATTTTCTGTGGGCGAGTGGATTGGGGATTGTTATTGACATTGTTTATTTTCGGTGGGTGAGTGGATTGGGGATTGTTATTGACACTGTTTATTTTCTGTGGGAGAGGGTATCGGGGATTGTTATTGACACTGTTTATTTTCTGTGGGTGAGGGGATCGGGGATTGTTATTGACAATGTTTATTTTCTGTGGGTGAGGGATCGGGGATTGTTATTGACACTGTTTATTTTCTGTGTCTGAGTGGATCGGGGATTGTTATTGACACTGTTTATTTTCTGTGGGAGAGTGGATAGGGGATTGTTATTGAAAGTGTTTATTTTCTGTGGGAGAGTGGATAGGGGATTGTTATTGACATTGTTTATTTTTTATGGGAGAGTGGATAGGGGATTGTTATTGACACTGTTTATTTTCTGTGGGTGAGAGGATCGGGGATTGTTATTGACACTGTTTATTTTCAGTGTCTGAGTGGATCGGGGATTGTTATTGACACTGTTTATTTTCAGTGGCTGAGAGGATCAGGGATTGTTATTGACAGTGTTTATTTTCTGTGGGTGAGGGATCGGGGATTGTTATTGACACTGTTTATTTTCTGTGGGTGAGGGGATAGGGGATTGTTATTGACTGTTTATTTTCTGTGGGTGAGGGGATCGGGGATTGTTATTGACACTGTTTATTTTCCGTGGGTGAGGGGATCGGGGATTGTTATTGACACTGTTTATTTTCAGTGGGTGAGAGGATCAGGGATTGTTATTGACACTGTTTATTTTCTGTGGGTGAGGGGATAGGGGATTGTTATTGACTGTTTATTTTATGTGGGTGAGGGGATCGGGGATTGTTATTGACACCGTTTATTTTCTGTGGGTGAGGGGATCGGGGATTGCTATTGAAACTGTTTATTTTCTGTGGGTGAGGGGTCGGGGATTGTTATTGACACTGTTTATTTTCTGTGGGTGAGGGGATCGGGGATTGATATTGATACTGTTTATTTTCTGTGGGAGAGGGTGTCGGGGATTGTTATTGACACTGTTTATTTTCTGTGGGTGAGGGGATCGGGGATTGTTATTGACACTGTTTATTTTCTGTGGGTGAGGGGACCGGGGATTGTTATTGACACTGTTTATTTTCTGTGGGTGAGGGTATCGGGGATTGTTATTGACACTGTTGATTTTCTGTGGGTGAGGGTATCGGGGATTGTTATTGACACTGTTTATTTTCTGTGGGTGAGGGGATCGGGGATTGTTATTGACACTGTTTATTTTCTGTGGGTGAGGGTATCGGGGATTGTTATTGACACTGTTTATTTTCAGTATCTGAGTGGATCGGGGATTGTTATTGACAATGTTTATTTTCTGTGGGTGAAGGGATCGGGGATTGTTATTGACACTGTTTATTTTCTATGGGTGAGGGGATCGGGCATTGTTATTGACACTGTTTATTTTCTATGGGTGAGGGGATCGGGGATTGTTATTGAAACTGTTTATTTTCAGTATCTGAGTGGATCGGGGATTGCTATTGACACTATTTATTTTCTGTGGGTGAAGGGATCGGGGATTGTTATTGACACAGTTTATTTTCTGTGGGTGAGGAGATCGGGGATTGTTATTGACACTGTTTATTTTCTGTGGGTGAGGGGATCGGGGATTGTTATTGACACTGTTTATTTTCTGTGGGTGAGGGGATCAGGGATTGTTATTGACACTGTTTATTTTCTGTGGGTGAGGGATCTGGGATTGTTATTGACACTGTTTATTTTCTGTGGGTGAGGGATCTGGGATTGTTATTGATACTGTTTATTTTCTGTGGGTGAGAGGATCGGGGATTGTTATTGACACTGTTTATTTTCTTTGGGTGAGGGATCTGGGATTGTTATTGACACTGTTTATTTTCTGTGGGTGAGGGGATCGGGGATTGTTATTGACACTGTTTATTTTCTGTGGGTGAGGGACCGGGGATTGTTATTGATACTGTTTATTTTCTGTGGGAGATTGGATCGGGGATTGTTATTGACACTGTTTATTTTCTGTGTCTGAGTTGATCGAGGATTGTTATTGACACTGTTTATTTTCTGTGTCTGAGTTGATCGAGGATTGTTATTGACACTGTTTATTTTCTGTGGGTGAGGGGATCGGGGATTGTTATTGACACTGTTTATTTTCTATGGGTGAGAGGATCGGGGATTGCTATTGACACTGTTTATTTTCTGTGTGTGAGGGGATCGGGGATTGTTAGTGACACTGTTTATTTTCTTTTTGTGAGGCGAACGGGGATTGTTATTGACTGTTTCTTTTCTGTGGGTGAGGGGATCGGGGATTGTTATTGACACTGTTTATTTTCTGTGGGTGAGGGGATCGGGGATTGTTATTGAAACTGTTTATTTTCAGTGGGTGTGGGGATCTGGGATTGTTATTGACACTGTTTATTTTCTTTGGGTGAGTGGATCGGGGATTGTTGTTGACACTGTTTATTTTCTGTGTCTGAGGGGATCGAGAATTGTTATTGACATTGTTTATTTTCTGTGGGTGAGGGGATCGGGGATTTTTTATTGACACTGTTTATTTTCTGTGGGCGAGTGGATTGGGGATTGTTATTGACATTGTTTATTTTCGGTGGGTGAGTGGATTGGGGATTGTTATTGACACTGTTTATTTTCTGTGGGAGAGGGGATCGGGGATTGTTATTGACACTGTTTATTTTCTGTGGGTGAGGGGATCGGGGATTGTTATTGACACTGTTTATTTTCTGTGGGTGAGGGATCGTGGATTGTTATTGACACTGTTTATTTTCTGTGTCTGAGTGGATCGGGGATTGTTATTGACACTGTTTATTTTCTGTGGGAGAGTGGATAGGGGATTGTTATTGAAAGTGTTTATTTTCTGTGGGAGAGTGGATAGGGGATTGTTATTGACATTGTTTATTTTTTATGGGAGAGTGGATAGGGGATTGTTATTGACACTGTTTATTTTCTGTGGGTGAGAGGATCGGGGATTGTTATTGACACTGTTTATTTTCAGTGTCTGAGTGGATCGGGGATTGTTATTGACACTGTTTATTTTCAGTGGCTGAGAGGATCAGGGATTGTTATTGACAGTGTTTATTTTCTGTGGGTGAGGGATCGGGGATTGTTATTGACACTGTTTATTTTCTGTGGGTGAGGGGATAGGGGATTGTTATTGACTGTTTATTTTCTGTGGGTGAGGGGATCGGGGATTGTTATTGACACTGTTTATTTTCCGTGGGTGAGGGGATCGGGGATTGTTATTGACACTGTTTATTTTCAGTGGGTGAGAGGATCAGGGATTGTTATTGACACTGTTTATTTTCTGTGGGTGAGGGGATAGGGGATTGTTATTGACTGTTTATTTTATGTGGGTGAGGGGATCGGGGATTGTTATTGACACCGTTTATTTTCTGTGTCTGAGTGGATCGAGGATTGTTATTGACACTGTTTATTTTCTGTGGGTGAGGGGTCGGGGATTGTAACTTACCCTGTTTATTTTCTGTTTGTGAGGGGGTTGGACATGTTATTGACACTGTTTATTTTTTATTGGTGAAGTGTCGGCAATTGTTATTGACACTGTTTATTTTCTGTGGGAGAGTGGATCGGGGATTGTTATTGACACTGTTTATTTTCTGTGGGTGAGGGATCGGGGATTGTTATTGTCACTGTTTATTTTCTGTGGGTGAGGGGTCGGGGATTGTTATTGACACTGTTTATTTTCTGTGGGTGAGGGTATCGGGGATTGTTATTGACACTGTTTATTTTCTGTGGGTGAGAGGATCGGGGATTGTTATTGACACTGTTTTTTTTCTGTGGGAGAGTGGATCGGGGATTGTTATTGACACTGTTTATTTTCTGTGGGAGAGGGGATCGGGGATTGTTATTGACACTGTTTATTTTCTGTGGGTGAGGGGATCGGGGATTGTTATTGACACTGTTTTTTTTCTGTGGGAGAGTGGATCGGGGATTGTTATTGACACTGTTTATTTTCTGTGGGAGAGGGGATCGGGGATTGTTATTGACACTTTTTATTTTCTATGGGTGAGGGGATCGGGGATTGTTATTGACACTGTTTATTTTCTGTGGGAGAGGGGATCAAGGATTGTTATTGACACTGTTTATTTTCTGTGTGTGAGAGGATCGGGGATTGTTATTGACACTGTTTATTTTCTGTGGGTGAGGGATCGGGGATTGTTATTGACACTGTTTATTTTCTGTGGGTGGGGGGTCAGGGATTGTTATTGACACTGTTTATTTTCTGTGGGTGAGAGGATCGGGGATTGTTATTGACACTGTTTATTTTCTGTGGGTGAGGGAGCGGGGATTGTTATTGACACTGTTTATTTTCTGTGGGTGAGGGGATCGGGGATTGTTATTGACACTGTTTATTTTCTGTGGGTGAGGGAGCGGGGATTGTTATTGACACTGTTTATTTTCTGTGGGTGAGGGGATCGGGGATTGTTATTGACACTGTTTATTTTCTGTGGGTGAGGGTATCGGGGATTGTTATTGACACTGTTTATTTTCAGTATCTGAGTGGATCGGGGATTGTTATTGACACTGTTTATTTTCTGTGGGTGAAGGGATCGGGGATTGTTATTGACACTGTTTATTTTCTGTGGGTGAAGGGATCGGGGATTGTTATTGACACTGTTTATTTTCTGTGGGTGAGAGGATCGGGGATTGTTATTGACACTGTTTATTTTCTGTGGGTGAGGGAGCGGGGATTGTTATTGACACTGTTTATTTTCTGTGGGTGAGGGGATCGGGGATTGTTATTGACACTGTTTATTTTCTGTGGGTGAGGGTATCGGGGATTGTTATTGACACTGTTTATTTTCAGTATCTGAGTGGATCGGGGATTGTTATTGACACTGTTTATTTTCTGTGGGTGAAGGGATCGGGGATTGTTATTGACACTGTTTATTTTCTATGGCTGAGGGGATCGGGCATTGTTATTGACACTGTTTATTTTCTATGGGTGAGGGGATCGGGGATTGTTATTGAAACTGTTTATTTTCAGTATCTGAGTGGATCGGGGATTGCTATTGACACTGTTTATTTTCTGTGGGAGATTGGATCGGGGATTGTTATTGACACTGTTTATTTTCTGTGTCTGAGTTGATCGAGGATTGTTATTGACACTGTTTATTTTCTGTGGGTGAGGGGATCGGGGATTGTTATTGACACTGTTTATTTTCTATGGGTGAGAGGATCGGGGATTGCTATTGACACTGTTTATTTTCTGTGTGTGAGGGGATCGGGGATTGTTAGTGCCACTGTTTATTTTCTTTTTGTGAGGCGAACGGGGATTGTTATTGACTGTTTCTTTTCTGTGGGTGAGGGGATCGGGGATTGTTATTGACACTGTTTATTTTCTGTGGGTGAGGGGATCGGGGATTGTTATTGAAACTGTTTATTTTCAGTGGGTGTGGGGATCTGGGATTGTTATTGACACTGTTTATTTTCTTTGGGTGAGTGGATCGGGGATTGTTGTTGACACTGTTTATTTTCTGTGTCTGAGGGGATCGAGAATTGTTATTGACACTGTTTATTTTCTGTGGGTGAGGGGTCGGGGATTGTAACTTACCCTGTTTATTTTCTGTTTGTGAGGGGGTTGGACATGTTATTGACACTGTTTATTTTTTATTGGTGAAGTGTCGGCAATTGTTATTGACACTGTTTATTTTCTGTGGGAGAGTGGATCGGGGATTGTTATTGACACTGTTTATTTTCTGTGGGTGAGGGTATCGGGGATTGTTATTGACACTGTTTATTTTCAGTATCTGAGTGGATCGGGGATTGTTATTGACACTGTTTATTTTCTGTGGGTGAAGGGATCGGGGATTGTTATTGACACTGTTTATTTTCTATGGGTGAGGGGATCGGGCATTGTTATTGACACTGTTTATTTTCTATGGGTGAGGGGATCGGGGATTGTTATTGAAACTGTTTATTTTCAGTATCTGAGTGGATCGGGGATTGCTATTGACACTGTTTATATTCTGTGGGTGAAGGGATCGGGGATTGTTATTGACACTGTTTATTTCCTGTGGGTGAGGAGATCGGGGATTGTTATTGACACTGTTTATTTTCTGTGGGTGAGGGGATCGGGGATTGTTATTGACACTGTTTATTTTCTGTGGGTGAGGGGATCAGGGATTGTTATTGACACTGTTTATTTTCTGTGGGTGAGGGATCTGGGATTGTTATTGACACTGTTTATTTTCTGTGGGTGAGGGATCTGGGATTGTTATTGATACTGTTTATTTTCTGTGGGTGAGAGGATCGGGGATTGTTATTGACACTGTTTATTTTCTTTGGGTGAGGGATCTGGGATTGTTATTGACACTGTTTATTTTCTGTGGGTGAGGGGATCGGGGATTGTTATTGACACTGTTTATTTTCTGTGGGTGAGGGACCGGGGATTGTTATTGATACTGTTTATTTTCTGTGGGAGATTGGATCGGGGATTGTTATTGACACTGTTTATTTTCTGTGTCTGAGTTGATCGAGGATTGTTATTGACACTGTTTATTTTCTGTGGGTGAGGGGATCGGGGATTGTTATTGACACTGTTTATTTTCTATGGGTGAGAGGATCGGGGATTGCTATTGACACTGTTTATTTTCTGTGTGTGAGGGGATCGGGGATTGTTAGTGCCACTGTTTATTTTCTTTTTGTGAGGCGAACGGGGATTGTTATTGACTGTTTCTTTTCTGTGGGTGAGGGGATCGGGGATTGTTATTGACACTGTTTATTTTCTGTGGGTGAGGGGATCGGGGATTGTTATTGAAACTGTTTATTTTCAGTGGGTGTGGGGATCTGGGATTGTTATTGACACTGTTTATTTTCTTTGGGTGAGTGGATCGGGGATTGTTGTTGACACTGTTTATTTTCTGTGTCTGAGGGGATCGAGAATTGTTATTGACATTGTTTATTTTCTGTGGGTGAGGGGATCGGGGATTTTTTATTGACACTGTTTATTTTCTGTGGGCGAGTGGATTGGGGATTGTTATTGACATTGTTTATTTTCGGTGGGTGAGTGGATTGGGGATTGTTATTGACACTGTTTATTTTCTGTGGGAGAGGGGATCGGGGATTGTTATTGACACTGTTTATTTTCTGTGGGTGAGGGGATCGGGGATTGTTATTGACACTGTTTATTTTCTGTGGGTGAGGGATCGGGGATTGTTATTGACACTGTTTATTTTCTGTGTCTGAGTGGATCGGGGATTGTTATTGACACTGTTTATTTTCTGTGGGAGAGTGGATAGGGGATTGTTATTGAAAGTGTTTATTTTCTGTGGGAGAGTGGATAGGGGATTGTTATTGACATTGTTTATTTTTTATGGGAGAGTGTATAGGGGATTGTTATTGACACTGTTTATTTTCTGTGGGTGAGGGGATAGGGGATTGTTATTGACTGTTTATTTTCTGTGGGTGAGGGGATCGGGGATTGTTATTGACACCGTTTATTTTCTGTGTCTGAGTGGATCGAGGATTGTTATTGACACTGTTTATTTTCTGTGGGTGAGGGGTCGGGGATTGTAACTTACCCTGTTTATTTTCTGTTTGTGAGGGGGTTGGACATGTTATTGACACTGTTTATTTTTTATTGGTGAAGTGTCGGCAATTGTTATTGACACTGTTTATTTTCTGTGGGAGAGTGGATCGGGGATTGTTATTGACACTGTTTATTTTCTGTGGGTGAGGGATCGGGGATTGTTATTGTCACTGTTTATTTTCTGTGGGTGAGGGGTCGGGGATTGTTCTTGACACTGTTTATTTAATGTGGGTGAGGGGATCGGGGATTGTTATTGACACTGTTTATTTTTTATTGGTGAAGTGTCGGCAATTGTTATTGACACTGTTTTTTTTCTGTGGGAGAGTGGATCGGGGATTGTTATTGACACTGTTTATTTTCTGTGGGAGAGGGGATCGGGGATTGTTATTGACACTTTTTATTTTCTATGGGTGAGGGGATCGGGGATTGTTATTGACACTGATTATTTTCTGTGGGAGAGGGGATCAAGGATTGTTATTGACACTGTTTATTTTCTGTGTGTGAGAGGATCGGGGATTGTTATTGACACTGTTTATTTTCTGTGGGTGGGGGGTCAGGGATTGTTATTGACACTGTTTATTTTCTGTGGGTGAGAGGATCGGGGATTGTTATTGACACTGTTTATTTTCTGTGGGTGAGGGAGCGGGGATTGTTATTGACACTGTTTATTTTCTGTGGGTGAGGGGTCGGGGATTGTTATTGACACTGTTTATTTTCTGTGGGTGAGGGACCGGGGATTGTTATTGACACTGTTTATTTTCTGTGGGTGAGGGGATCGGGGATTGTTATTGACACTGTTTATTTTCTGTGGGTGAGGGGATCGGGGATTGTTATTGACACTGTTTATTTTTTATTGGTGAAGTGTCGGCAATTGTTATTGACACTGTTTATTTTCTGTGGGAGAGTGGATCGGGGAAGGTTATAGACACAGTTTATTTTCTGTGGGTGAGGGAATTGGGGATTGTTATTGACACTGTTTATTTTTTATTGGTGAAGTGTCGGCAATTGTTATTGACACTGTTTATTTTCTGTGGATGAGTGGATCGGGGATTGTTATTGACACTGTTTATTTTCTGTAGGTGAGGGGATCGGGGATTGTTATTGACACTGTTTATTTTCTGTGGGTGAGGGGATCGGGGATTGTTATTGACACTGTTTATTTTCTGTGGGTGAGGGGATCGGGGATTGTTATTGACACTGTTTATTTTCAGTGTCTGAGTGGATCGGGGATTGTTATTGACACTGTTTATTTTCTGTTGGTGAGTGGATCGGGGATTGTTATTGACACTGTTTATTTTCTGTTGGTGAGTGGATCGGGGATTGTTATTGACACTGTTTATTTTCTGTGGGTGAGGGGATCGGGGATTGTTATTGACACTGTTTATTTTCTGTGGGTGAGGGGTCGGGGATTGTTATTGACACTGTTTATTTTCTGTTGGTGAGTGGATTGGGGATTGTTATTGACACTGTTTATTTTCTGTGGGTGAGGGGATCGGGGATTGTTATTGACACTGTTTATTTTCTGTGGGTGAGGGATCGGGGATTGTTATTGACACTGTTTATTTTCTGTGTCTGAGTGGATCGGGGATTGTTATTGACACTGTTTATTTTCTGTGGGAGAGTGGATAGGGGATTGTTATTGAAAGAGTTTATTTTCTGTGGGAGAGTGGATAGGGGATTGTTATTGACACTGTTTATTTTTTATGGGAGAGTGGATAAGGGATTGTTATTGACACTGTTTATTTTCTGTGGGTGAGAGGATCGGGGATTGTTATTGACACTGTTTATTTTCAGTGTCTGAGTGGATCGGGGATTGTTATTGACACTGTTTATTTTCAGTGGGTGAGAGGATCAGGGATTGTTATTGACACTGTTTATTTTCAGTGTCTGAGTGGATCGGGGATTGTTATTGACACTGTTTATTTTCTGTGGGTGAGGGATCGGGGATTGTTATTGACACTGTTTATTTTCTGTGGGTGAGGGGATAGGGGATTGTTATTGACACTGTTTATTTTCTGTGGGTGAGAGGATCGGGGATTGTTATTGACACCGTTTATTTTCTGTGTCTGAGTGGATCGAGGATTGTTATTGACACTGTTTATTTTCTGTGGGTGAGGGGTCGGGGATTGTAACTTACCCTGTTTATTTTCTGTTTGTGAGGGGGTTGGACATGTTATTGACACTGTTTATTTTTTATTGGTGAAGTGTCGGCAATTGTTATTGACACTGTTTATTTTCTGTGGGAGAGTGGATCGGGGATTGTTATTGACACTGTTTATTTTCTGTGGGTGAGGGATCGGGGATTGTTATTGTCACTGTTTATTTTCTGTGGGTGAGGGGTCGGGGATTGTTCTTGACACTGTTTATTTTCTGTGGGTGAGGGGATCGGGGATTGTTATTGACACTGTTTATTTTTTATTGGTGAAGTGTCGGCAATTGTTATTGACACTGTTTTTTTTCTGTGGGAGAGTGGATCGGGGATTGTTATTGACACTGTTTATTTTCTGTGGGAGAGGGGATCGGGGATTGTTATTGACACTTTTTATTTTCTATGGGTGAGGGGATCGGGGATTGTTATTGACACTGATTATTTTCTGTGGGAGAGGGGATCAAGGATTGTTATTGACACTGTTTATTTTCTGTGTGTGAGAGGATCGGGGATTGTTATTGACACTGTTTATTTTCTGTGGGTGGGGGGTCAGGGATTGTTATTGACACTGTTTATTTTCTGTGGGTGAGAGGATCGGGGATTGTTATTGACACTGTTTATTTTCTGTGGGTGAGGGAGCGGGGATTGTTATTGACACTGTTTATTTTCTGTGGGTGAGGGGTCGGGGATTGTTATTGACACTGTTTATTTTCTGTGGGTGAGGGACCGGGGATTGTTATTGACACTGTTTATTTTCTGTGGGTGAGGGGATCGGGGATTGTTATTGACACTGTTTATTTTCTGTGGGTGAGGGGATCGGGGATTGTTATTGACACTGTTTATTTTTTATTGGTGAAGTGTCGGCAATTGTTATTGACACTGTTTATTTTCTGTGGGAGAGTGGATCGGGGAAGGTTATAGACACAGTTTATTTTCTGTGGGTGAGGGGTCGGGGATTGTTATTGACACTGTTTATTTTCTGTGGGTGAGGGACCGGGGATTGTTATTGACACTGTTTATTTTCTGTGGGTGAGGGGATCGGGGATTGCTATTGACACTGTTTATATTCTGTGGGTGAAGGGATCGGGGATTGTTATTGACACTGTTTATTTCCTGTGGGTGAGGAGATCGGGGATTGTTATTGACACTGTTTATTTTCTGTGGGTGAGGGGATCGGGGATTGTTATTGACACTGTTTATTTTCAGTGTCTGAGTGGATCGGGGATTGTTATTGACACTGTTTATTTTCTGTTGGTGAGTGGATCGGGGATTGTTATTGACACTGTTTATTTTCTGTTGGTGAGTGGATCGGGGATTGTTATTGACACTGTTTATTTTCTGTGGGTGAGGGGATCGGGGATTGTTATTGACACTGTTTATTTTCTGTGGGTGAGGGGTCGGGGATTGTTATTGACACTGTTTATTTTCTGTTGGTGAGTGGATTGGGGATTGTTATTGACACTGTTTATTTTCTGTGGGTGAGGGGATCGGGGATTGTTATTGACACTGTTTATTTTCTGTGGGTGAGGGATCGGGGATTGTTATTGACACTGTTTATTTTCTGTGTCTGAGTGGATCGGGGATTGTTATTGACACTGTTTATTTTCTGTGGGAGAGTGGATAGGGGATTGTTATTGAAAGAGTTTATTTTCTGTGGGAGAGTGGATAGGGGATTGTTATTGACACTGTTTATTTTTTATGGGAGAGTGGATAAGGGATTGTTATTGACACTGTTTATTTTCTGTGGGTGAGAGGATCGGGGATTGTTATTGACACTGTTTATTTTCAGTGTCTGAGTGGATCGGGGATTGTTATTGACACTGTTTATTTTCAGTGGGTGAGAGGATCAGGGATTGTTATTGACACTGTTTATTTTCAGTGTCTGAGTGGATCGGGGATTGTTATTGACACTGTTTATTTTCTGTGGGTGAGGGATCGGGGATTGTTATTGACACTGTTTATTTTCTGTGGGTGAGGGGATAGGGGATTGTTATTGACACTGTTTATTTTCTGTGGGTGAGAGGATCGGGGATTGTTATTGACACCGTTTATTTTCTGTGTCTGAGTGGATCGAGGATTGTTATTGACACTGTTTATTTTCTGTGGGTGAGGGGTCGGGGATTGTAACTTACCCTGTTTATTTTCTGTTTGTGAGGGGGTTGGACATGTTATTGACACTGTTTATTTTTTATTGGTGAAGTGTCGGCAATTGTTATTGACACTGTTTATTTTCTGTGGGAGAGTGGATCGGGGATTGTTATTGACACTGTTTATTTTCTGTGGGTGAGGGATCGGGGATTGTTATTGTCACTGTTTATTTTCTGTGGGTGAGGGGTCGGGGATTGTTCTTGACACTGTTTATTTTCTGTGGGTGAGGGGATCGGGGATTGTTATTGACACTGTTTATTTTTTATTGGTGAAGTGTCGGCAATTGTTATTGACACTGTTTTTTTTCTGTGGGAGAGTGGATCGGGGATTGTTATTGACACTGTTTATTTTCTGTGGGAGAGGGGATCGGGGATTGTTATTGACACTTTTTATTTTCTATGGGTGAGGGGATCGGGGATTGTTATTGACACTGATTATTTTCTGTGGGAGAGGGGATCAAGGATTGTTATTGACACTGTTTATTTTCTGTGTGTGAGAGGATCGGGGATTGTTATTGACACTGTTTATTTTCTGTGGGTGGGGGGTCAGGGATTGTTATTGACACTGTTTATTTTCTGTGGGTGAGAGGATCGGGGATTGTTATTGACACTGTTTATTTTCTGTGGGTGAGGGAGCGGGGATTGTTATTGACACTGTTTATTTTCTGTGGGTGAGGGGTCGGGGATTGCTTTGACACTGTTTATTTTCTGTGGGTGAGGGACCGGGGATTGTTATTGACACTGTTTATTTTCTGTGGGTGAGGGGATCGGGGATTGTTATTGACACTGTTTATTTTCTGTGGGTGAGGGGATCGGGGATTGTTATTGACACTGTTTATTTTTTATTGGTGAAGTGTCGGCAATTGTTATTGACACTGTTTATTTTCTGTGGGAGAGTGGATCGGGGAAGGTTATAGACACAGTTTATTTTCTGTGGGTGAGGGAATTGGGGATTGTTATTGACACTGTTTATTTTTTATTGGTGAAGTGTCGGCAATTGTTATTGACACTGTTTATTTTCTGTGGATGAGTGGATCGGGGATTGTCATTGACACTGTTTATTCTCTGTGGGTGAGGGGATCGGGGATTGCTATTGAAACTGTTTATTTTCTGTGGGTGAGGGGTCGGGGATTGTTATTGACACTGTTTATTTTCTGTGGGTGAGGGGATCGGGGATTGTTATTGATACTGTTTATTTTCTGTGGGAGAGGGTGTCGGGGATTGTTATTGACACTGTTTATTTTCAGTGGGTGAGAGGATCAGGGATTGTTATTGACACTGTTTATTTTCTGTGGGTGAGGGGATAGGGGATTGTTATTGACTGTTTATTTTATGTGGGTGAGGGATCGGGGATTGTTATTGAAACTGTTTATTTTCTGTGTCTGAGTGGATCGGGGATTGTTATTGACACTGTTTATTTTCTGTGGATGAGTGGATCGGGGATTGTTATTGACACTGTTTATTTTCTGTGGGTGAGGGGATCGGGGATTGTTATTGACACTGTTTATTTTCTGTGGGTGAGGGGATCGGGGATTGTTATTGACACTGTTTATTTTCTGTGGGTGAGGGGATCGGGGATTGTTATTGACACTGTTTATTTTCAGTGTCTGAGTGGATCGGGGATTGTTATTGACACTGTTTATTTTCTGTTGGTGAGTGGATCGGGGATTGTTATTGACACTGTTTATTTTCTGTTGGTGAGTGGATCGGGGATTGTTATTGACACTGTTTATTTTCTGTGGGTGAGGGGATCGGGGATTGTTATTGACACTGTTTATTTTCTGTGGGTGAGGGGTCGGGGATTGTTATTGACACTGTTTATTTTCTGTTGGTGAGTGGATTGGGGATTGTTATTGACACTGTTTATTTTCTGTGGGTGAGGGGATCGGGGATTGTTATTGACACTGTTTATTTTCTGTGGGTGAGGGATCGGGGATTGTTATTGACACTGTTTATTTTCTGTGTCTGAGTGGATCGGGGATTGTTATTGACACTGTTTATTTTCTGTGGGAGAGTGGATAGGGGATTGTTATTGAAAGTGTTTATTTTCTGTGGGAGAGTGGATAGGGGATTGTTATTGACACTGTTTATTTTTTATGGGAGAGTGGATAAGGGATTGTTATTGACACTGTTTATTTTCTGTGGGTGAGAGGATCGGGGATTGTTATTGACACTGTTTATTTTCAGTGTCTGAGTGGATCGGGGATTGTTATTGACACTGTTTATTTTCAGTGGGTGAGAGGATCAGGGATTGTTATTGACACTGTTTATTTTCAGTGTCTGAGTGGATCGGGGATTGTTATTGACACTGTTTATTTTCTGTGGGTGAGGGATCGGGGATTGTTATTGACACTGTTTATTTTCTGTGGGTGAGGGGATCGGGGATTGTTATTGACACTGTTTATTTTCTGTGGGTGAGAGGATCGGGGATTGTTATTGACACTGTTTATTTTCAGTGTCTGAGTGGATCGGGGATTGTTATTGACACTGTTTATTTTCAGTGGGTGAGAGGATCAGGGATTGTTATTGACACTGTTTATTTTCTGTGGGTGAGGGGATAGGGGATTGTTATTGACTGTTTATTTTCTGTGGGTGAGGGGATCGGGGATTGTTATTGACACTGTTTATTTTCTGTGGGAGAGGGGATCGGGGATTGTTATTGACACTGTTTATTTTCTGTGGGAGAGGGGATCGGGGATTGTTATTGACACTGTTTATTTTCTGTGGATGAGGGCATCGGGGATTGTTATTGAAACTGTTTATTTTCTGTGGGAGAGTGGATCGGGGATTGTTATTGAAACTGTTTATTTTCTGTGGGAGAGTGGATCGGGGATTGTTATTGACACTGTTTATTTTCTGTGGGTGAGGGGTCGGGGATTGTTATTGACACTGTTTATTTTCTGTGGGTGAGAGGATCGGGGATTGTTATTGACACTGTTTATTTTCTGTGGGTGAGGGGATCGGGGATTATTATTGACACTGTTTATTTTCTGTGGGTGAGGGGTCGGGGATTGTTATTGACACTGTTTATTTTCTGTGGGTGAGGGGATCGGGGATTGTTATTGACACTGTTTATTTTCTGTATCAGATAGGATCCAGGATTTTTATTGACACTGTTTATTTTCTGTGGGTGAGGGGATCGGGGATTGTTATTGACACTGTTTATTTTTTATTGGTGAAGTGTCGGCAATTGTTATTGACACTGTTTATTTTCTGTGGGAGAGTGGATCGGGGATTGTTATTGACACTGTTTATTTTCTGTGGGAGAGGGGATCGGGGATTGTTATTGACACTGTTTATTTTCTATGGGTGAGGGGATCGGGGATTGTTATTGACACTGTTTATTTTCTGTGGGAGAGGGGATCAAGGATTGTTATTGACACTGTTTATTTTCTGTGTGTGAGAGGATCGGGGATTGTTATTGACTGTTTATTTTCTGTGGGTGGGGGGTCAGGGATTGTTATTGACACTGTTTATTTTCTGTGGGTGAGTGGATCGGGGATTGTTATTGACACTGTTTATTTTCTGTGGGAGAGTGGATAGGGGATTGTTATTGAAAGTGTTTATTTTCTGTGGGAGAGTGGATAGGGGATTGTTATTGACATTGTTTATTTTTTATGGGAGAGTGGATAGGGGATTGTTATTGACACTGTTTATTTTCTGTGGGTGAGAGGATCGGGGATTGTTATTGACACTGTTTATTTTCAGTGTCTGAGTGGATCGGGGATTGTTATTGACACTGTTTATTTTCAGTGGCTGAGAGGATCAGGGATTGTTATTGACAGTGTTTATTTTCTGTGGGTGAGGGACCGGGGATTGTTATTGATACTGTTTATTTTCTGTGGGAGATTGGATCGGGGATTGTTATTGACACTGTTTATTTTCTGTGTCTGAGTTGATCGAGGATTGTTATTGACACTGTTTATTTTCTGTGGGTGAGGGGATCGGGGATTGTTATTGACACTGTTTATTTTCTATGGGTGAGAGGATCGGGGATTGCTATTGACACTGTTTATTTTCTGTGTGTGAGGGGATCGGGGATTGTTAGTGACACTGTTTATTTTCTTTTTGTGAGGCGAACGGGGATTGTTATTGACTGTTTCTTTTCTGTGGGTGAGGGGATCGGGTATTGTTATTGACACTGTTTATTTTCTGTGGGTGAGGGGATCGGGGATTGTTATTGAAACTGTTTATTTTCAGTGGGTGTGGGGATCTGGGATTGTTATTGACACTGTTTATTTTCTTTGGGTGAGTGGATCGGGGATTGTTGTTGACACTGTTTATTTTCTGTGTCTGAGGGGATCGAGAATTGTTATTGACATTGTTTATTTTCTGTGGGTGAGGGGATCGGGGATTTTTTATTGACACTGTTTATTTTCTGTGGGCGAGTGGATTGGGGATTGTTATTGACATTGTTTATTTTCGGTGGGTGAGTGGATTGGGGATTGTTATTGACACTGTTTATTTTCTGTGGGAGAGGGGATCGGGGATTGTTATTGACACTGTTTATTTTCTGTGGGTGAGGGGATCGGGGATTGTTATTGACACTGTTTATTTTCTGTGGGTGAGGGATCGGGGAATGTTATTGACACTGTTTATTTTCTGTGTCTGAGTGGATCGGGGATTGTTATTGACACTGTTTATTTTCTGTGGGAGAGTGGATAGGGGATTGTTATTGAAAGTGTTTATTTTCTGTGGGAGAGTGGATAGGGGATTGTTATTGACATTGTTTATTTTTTATGGGAGAGTGGATAGGGGATTGTTATTGACACTGTTTATTTTCTGTGGGTGAGAGGATCGGGGATTGTTATTGACACTGTTTATTTTCAGTGTCTGAGTGGATCGGGGATTGTTATTGACACTGTTTATTTTCAGTGGCTGAGAGGATCAGGGATTGTTATTGACAGTGTTTATTTTCTGTGGGTGAGGGATCGGGGATTGTTATTGACACTGTTTATTTTCTATGGGTGAGGGGATCGGGGATTGTTATTGACACTGTTTATTTTCTGTGGGTGAGGGGATCGGGGATTGCTATTGAAACTGTTTATTTTCTGTGGGTGAGGGGTCGGGGATTGTTATTGACACTGTTTATTTTCTGTGGGTGAGGGGATCGGGGATTGTTATTGATACTGTTTATTTTCTGTGGGAGAGGGTGTCGGGGATTGTTATTGACACTGTTTATTTTCTGTGGGTGAGGGGATCGGGGATTGTTATTGACACTGTTTATTTTCTGTGGGTGAGGGGACCGGGGATTGTTATTGACACTGTTTATTTTCTGTGGGTGAGGGTATCGGGGATTGTTATTGACACTGTTTATTTTCTGTGGGTGAGGGTATCGGGGATTGTTATTGACACTGTTTATTTTCTGTGGGTGAGGGGATCGGGGATTGTTATTGACACTGTTTATTTTCTGTGGGTGAGGGTATCGGGGATTGTTATTGACACTGTTTATTTTCAGTATCTGAGTGGATCGGGGATTGTTATTGACACTGTTTATTTTCTGTGGGTGAAGGGATCGGGGATTGTTATTGACACTGTTTATTTTCTATGGGTGAGGGGATCGGGCATTGTTATTGACACTGTTTATTTTCTATGGGTGAGGGGATCGGGGATTGTTATTGAAACTGTTTATTTTCAGTATCTGAGTGGATCGGGGATTGCTATTGACACTGTTTATTTTCTGTGGGTGAAGGGATCGGGGATTGTTATTGACACTGTTTATTTTCTGTGGGTGAGGAGATCGGGGATTGTTATTGACACTGTTTATTTTCTGTGGGTGAGGGGATCGGGGATTGTTATTGACACTGTTTATTTTCTGTGGGTGAGGGGATCAGGGATTGTTATTGACACTGTTTATTTTCTGTGGGTGAGGGATCTGGGATTGTTATTGACACTGTTTATTTTCTGTGGGTGAGGGATCTGGGATTGTTATTGATACTGTTTATTTTCTGTGGGTGAGAGGATCGGGGATTGTTATTGACACTGTTTATTTTCTTTGGGTGAGGGATCTGGGATTGTTATTGACACTGTTTATTTTCTGTGGGTGAGGGGATCGGGGATTGTTATTGACACTGTTTATTTTCTGTGGGTGAGGGACCGGGGATTGTTATTGATACTGTTTATTTTCTGTGGGAGATTGGATCGGGGATTGTTATTGACACTGTTTATTTTCTGTGTCTGAGTTGATCGAGGATTGTTATTGACACTGTTTATTTTCTGTGGGTGAGGGGATCGGGGATTGTTATTGACACTGTTTATTTTCTATGGGTGAGAGGATCGGGGATTGCTATTGACACTGTTTATTTTCTGTGTGTGAGGGGATCGGGGATTGTTAGTGACACTGTTTATTTTCTTTTTGTGAGGCGAACGGGGATTGTTATTGACTGTTTCTTTTCTGTGGGTGAGGGGATCGGGGATTGTTATTGACACTGTTTATTTTCTGTGGGTGAGGGGATCGGGGATTGTTATTGAAACTGTTTATTTTCAGTGGGTGTGGGGATCTGGGATTGTTATTGACACTGTTTATTTTCTTTGGGTGAGTGGATCGGGGATTGTTGTTGACACTGTTTATTATCTGTGTCTGAGGGGATCGAGAATTGTTATTGACATTGTTTATTTTCTGTGGGTGAGGGGATCGGGGATTTTTTATTGACACTGTTTATTTTCTGTGGGCGAGTGGATTGGGGATTGTTATTGACATTGTTTATTTTCGGTGGGTGAGTGGATTGGGGATTGTTATTGACACTGTTTATTTTCTGTGGGAGAGGGTATCGGGGATTGTTATTGACACTGTTTATTTTCTGTGGGTGAGGGGATCGGGGATTGTTATTGACACTGTTTATTTTCTGTGGGTGAGGGATCGGGGATTGTTATTGACACTGTTTATTTTCTGTGTCTGAGTGGATCGGGGATTGTTATTGACACTGTTTATTTTCTGTGGGAGAGTGGATAGGGGATTGTTATTGAAAGTGTTTATTTTCTGTGGGAGAGTGGATAGGGGATTGTTATTGACATTGTTTATTTTTTATGGGAGAGTGGATAGGGGATTGTTATTGACACTGTTTATTTTCTGTGGGTGAGAGGATCGGGGATTGTTATTGACACTGTTTATTTTCAGTGGCTGAGAGGATCAGGGATTGTTATTGACACTGTTTATTTTCTGTGGGTGAGGGGATCGGGGATTGTTATTGACACTGTGTATTTTCTGTGGGTGAGGGAGCGGGGATTGTTATTGACACTGTTTATTTTCTGAGGGTGAGGGATAGGGGATTGTTATTGACACTGTTTATTTTCTGTGGGTGAGTGGATCGGGGATTGTTATTGACACTGTGTATTTTCTGTGGGTGAGGGGACCGGGGATTGTTATTGACACTGTTTATTTTCTGTGTGTGAGGTGATCGGGGATTGTTATTGACACTGTTTATTTTCTGTGGGTGAGGGGATCGGGGATTGTTATTGACACTGTGTATTTTCTGTGGGTGAGGGAGCGGGGATTGTTATTGACACTGTTTATTTTCTGAGGGTGAGGGATAGGGGATTGTTATTGACACTGTTTATTTTCTGTGGGTGAGGGATCGGGGATTGTTATTGACACTGTTTATTTTCTGTGGGTGAGGGGATAGGGGATTGTTATTGACTGTTTATTTTCTGTGGGTGAGGAGATCGGGGATTGTTATTGACACTGTTTATTTTCCGTGGGTGAGGGGATCGGGGATTGTTATTGACACTGTTTATTTTCAGTGGGTGAGAGAATCAGGGATTGTTATTGACACTGTTTATTTTCTGTGGGTGAGGGGATAGGGGATTGTTATTGACTGTTTATTTTATGTGGGTGAGGGGATCGGGGATTGTTATTGACACCGTTTATTTTCTGTGGGTGAGGGGATCGGGGATTGCTATTGAAACTGTTTATTTTCTGTGGGTGAGGGGTCGGGGATTGTTATTGACACTGTTTATTTTCTGTGGGTGAGGGGATCGGGGATTGATATTGATACTGTTTATTTTCTGTGGGAGAGGGTGTCGGGGATTGTTATTGACACTGTTTATTTTCTGTGGGTGAGGGGATCGGGGATTGTTATTGACACTGTTTATTTTCTGTGGGTGAGGGGACCGGGGATTGTTATTGACACTGTTTATTTTCTGTGGGTGAGGGTATCGGGGATTGTTATTGACACTGTTTATTTTCTGTGGGTGAGGGTATCGGGGATTGTTATTGACACTGTTTATTTTCTGTGGGTGAGGGGATCGGGGATTGTTATTGACACTGTTTATTTTCTGTGGGTGAGGGTATCGGGGATTGTTATTGACACTGTTTATTTTCAGTATCTGAGTGGATCGGGGATTGTTATTGACACTGTTTATTTTCTGTGGGTGAAGGGATCGGGGATTGTTATTGACACTGTTTATTTTCTATGGGTGAGGGGATCGGGCATTGTTATTGACACTGTTTATTTTCTATGGGTGAGGGGATCGGGGATTGTTATTGAAACTGTTTATTTTCAGTATCTGAGTGGATCGGGGATTGCTATTGACACTGTTTATTTTCTGTGGGTGAAGGGATCGGGGATTGTTATTGACACTGTTTATTTTCTGTGGGTGAGGAGATCGGGGATTGTTATTGACACTGTTTATTTTCTGTGGGTGAGGGGATCGGGGATTGTTATTGACACTGTTTATTTTCTGTGGGTGAGGGGATCAGGGATTGTTATTGACACTGTTTATTTTCTGTGGGTGAGGGATCTGGGATTGTTATTGACACTGTTTATTTTCTGTGGGTGAGGGATCTGGGATTGTTATTGATACTGTTTATTTTCTGTGGGTGAGAGGATCGGGGATTGTTATTGACACTGTTTATTTTCTTTGGGTGAGGGATCTGGGATTGTTATTGACACTGTTTATTTTCTGTGGGTGAGGGGATCGGGGATTGTTATTGACACTGTTTATTTTCTGTGGGTGAGGGACCGGGGATTGTTATTGATACTGTTTATTTTCTGTGGGAGATTGGATCGGGGATTGTTATTGACACTGTTTATTTTCTGTGTCTGAGTTGATCGAGGATTGTTATTGACACTGTTTATTTTCTGTGGGTGAGGGGATCGGGGATTGTTATTGACACTGTTTATTTTCTATGGGTGAGAGGATCGGGGATTGCTATTGACACTGTTTATTTTCTGTGTGTGAGGGGATCGGGGATTGTTAGTGACACTGTTTATTTTCTTTTTGTGAGGCGAACGGGGATTGTTATTGACTGTTTCTTTTCTGTGGGTGAGGGGATCGGGGATTGTTATTGACACTGTTTATTTTCTGTGGGTGAGGGGATCGGGGATTGTTATTGAAACTGTTTATTTTCAGTGGGTGTGGGGATCTGGGATTGTTATTGACACTGTTTATTTTCTTTGGGTGAGTGGATCGGGGATTGTTGTTGACACTGTTTATTTTCTGTGTCTGAGGGGATCGAGAATTGTTATTGACATTGTTTATTTTCTGTGGGTGAGGGGATCGGGGATTTTTTATTGACACTATTTATTTTCTGTGGGCGAGTGGATTGGGGATTGTTATTGACATTGTTTATTTTCGGTGGGTGAGTGGATTGGGGATTGTTATTGACACTGTTTATTTTCTGTGGGAGAGGGGATCGGGGATTGTTATTGACACTGTTTATTTTCTGTGGGTGAGGGATCGGGGAATGTTATTGACACTGTTTATTTTCTGTGTCTGAGTGGATCGGGGATTGTTATTGACACTGTTTATTTTCTGTGGGAGAGTGGATAGGGGATTGTTATTGAAAGTGTTTATTTTCTGTGGGAGAGTGGATAGGGGATTGTTATTGACATTGTTTATTTTTTATGGGAGAGTGGATAGGGGATTGTTATTGACACTGTTTATTTTCTGTGGGTGAGAGGATCGGGGATTGTTATTGACACTGTTTATTTTCAGTGTCTGAGTGGATCGGGGATTGTTATTGACACTGTTTATTTTCAGTGGCTGAGAGGATCAGGGATTGTTATTTACAGTGTTTATTTTCTGTGGGTGAGGGATCGGGGATTGTTATTGACACTGTTTATTTTCTATGGGTGAGGGGATCGGGGATTGTTATTGACACTGTTTATTTTCTGTGGGTGAGGGGATCGGGGATTGCTATTGAAACTGTTTATTTTCTGTGGGTGAGGGGTCGGGGATTGTTATTGACACTGTTTATTTTCTGTGGGTGAGGGGATCGGGGATTGTTATTGATACTGTTTATTTTCTGTGGGAGAGGGTGTCGGGGATTGTTATTGACACTGTTTATTTTCAGTGGGTGAGAGGATCAGGGATTGTTATTGACACTGTTTATTTTCTGTGGGTGAGGGGATAGGGGATTGTTATTGACTGTTTATTTTATGTGGGTGAGGGGATCGGGGATTGTTATTGACACCGTTTATTTTCTGTGGGTGAGGGGATCGGGGATTGCTATTGAAACTGTTTATTTTCTGTGGGTGAGGGGTCGGGGATTGTTATTGACACTGTTTATTTTCTGTGGGTGAGGGGATCGGGGATTGATATTGATACTGTTTATTTTCTGTGGGAGAGGGTGTCGGGGATTGTTATTGACACTGTTTATTTTCTGTGGGTGAGGGGATCGGGGATTGTTATTGACACTGTTTATTTTCTGTGGGTGAGGGGACCGGGGATTGTTATTGACACTGTTTATTTTCTGTGGGTGAGGGTATCGGGGATTGTTATTGACACTGTTTATTTTCTGTGGGTGAGGGTATCGGGGATTGTTATTGACACTGTTTATTTTCTGTGGGTGAGGGGATCGGGGATTGTTATTGACACTGTTTATTTTCTGTGGGTGAAGGGATCGGGGATTGTTATTGACACTGTTTATTTTCTATGGGTGAGGGGATCGGGCATTGTTATTGACACTGTTTATTTTCTATGGGTGAGGGGATCGGGGATTGTTATTGAAACTGTTTATTTTCAGTATCTGAGTGGATCGGGGATTGCTATTGACACTGTTTATTTTCTGTGGGTGAAGGGATCGGGGATTGTTATTGACACTGTTTATTTTCTGTGGGTGAGGAGATCGGGGATTGTTATTGACACTGTTTATTTTCTGTGGGTGAGGGGATCGGGGATTGTTATTGACACTGTTTATTTTCTGTGGGTGAGGGGATCAGGGATTGTTATTGACACTGTTTATTTTCTGTGGGTGAGGGATCTGGGATTGTTATTGACACTGTTTATTTTCTGTGGGTGAGGGATCTGGGATTGTTATTGATACTGTTTATTTTCTGTGGGTGAGAGGATCGGGGATTGTTATTGACACTGTTTATTTTCTTTGGGTGAGGGATCTGGGATTGTTATTGACACTGTTTATTTTCTGTGGGTGAGGGGATCGGGGATTGTTATTGACACTGTTTATTTTCTGTGGGTGAGGGACCGGGGATTGTTATTGATACTGTTTATTTTCTGTGGGAGATTGGATCGGGGATTGTTATTGACACTGTTTATTTTCTGTGTCTGAGTTGATCGAGGATTGTTATTGACACTGTTTATTTTCTGTGGGTGAGGGGGTCGGGGATTGTTATTGACACTGTTTATTTTCTATGGGTGAGAGGATCGGGGATTGCTATTGACACTGTTTATTTTCTGTGTGTGAGGGGATCGGGGATTGTTAGTGACACTGTTTATTTTCTTTTTGTGAGGCGAACGGGGATTGTTATTGACTGTTTCTTTTCTGTGGGTGAGGGGATCGGGGATTGTTATTGACACTGTTTATTTTCTGTGGGTGAGGGGATCGGGGATTGTTATTGAAACTGTTTATTTTCAGTGGGTGTGGGGATCTGGGATTGTTATTGACACTGTTTATTTTCTTTGGGTGAGTGGATCGGGGATTGTTGTTGACACTGTTTATTTTCTGTGTCTGAGGGGATCGAGAATTGTTATTGACATTGTTTATTTTCTGTGGGTGAGGGGATCGGGGATTTTTTATTGACACTATTTATTTTCTGTGGGCGAGTGGATTGGGGATTGTTATTGACATTGTTTATTTTCGGTGGGTGAGTGGATTGGGGATTGTTATTGACACTGTTTATTTTCTGTGGGAGAGGGGATCGGGGATTGTTATTGACACTGTTTATTTTCTGTGGGTGAGGGGATCGGGGATTGTTATTGACACTGTTTATTTTCTGTGGGTGAGGGATCGGGGAATGTTATTGACACTGTTTATTTTCTGTGTCTGAGTGGATCGGGGATTGTTATTGACACTGTTTATTTTCTGTGGGAGAGTGGATAGGGGATTGTTATTGAAAGTGTTTATTTTCTGTGGGAGAGTGGATAGGGGATTGTTATTGACATTGTTTATTTTTTATGGGAGAGTGGATAGGGGATTGTTATTGACACTGTTTATTTTCTGTGGGTGAGAGGATCGGGGATTGTTATTGACACTGTTTATTTTCAGTGTCTGAGTGGATCGGGGATTGTTATTGACACTGTTTATTTTCAGTGGCTGAGAGGATCAGGGATTGTTATTGACAGTGTTTATTTTCTGTGGGTGAGGGATCGGGGATTGTTATTGACACTGTTTATTTTCTATGGGTGAGGGGATCGGGGATTGTTATTGACACTGTTTATTTTCTGTGGGTGAGGGGATCGGGGATTGCTATTGAAACTGTTTATTTTCTGTGGGTGAGGGGTCGGGGATTGTTATTGACACTGTTTATTTTCTGTGGGTGAGGGGATCGGAGATTGTTATTGATACTGTTTATTTTCTGTGGGAGAGGGTGTCGGGGATTGTTATTGACACTGTTTATTTTCTGTGGGTGAGGGGATCGGGGATTGTTATTGACACTGTTTATTTTCTGTGGGTGAGGGGACCGGGGATTGTTATTGACACTGTTTATTTTCTGTGGGTGAGGGTATCGGGGATTGTTATTGACACTGTTTATTTTCTGTGGGTGAGGGTATCGGGGATTGTTATTGACACTGTTTATTTTCTGTGGGTGAGGGGATCGGGGATTGTTATTGACACTGTTTATTTTCTGTGGGTGAGGGTATCGGGGATTGTTATTGACACTGTTTATTTTCAGTATCTGAGTGGATCGGGGATTGTTATTGACACTGTTTATTTTCTGTGGGTGAAGGGATCGGGGATTGTTATTGACACTGTTTATTTTCTATGGGTGAGGGGATCGGGCATTGTTATTGACACTGTTTATTTTCTATGGGTGAGGGGATTGGGGATTGTTATTGAAACTGTTTTTTTTCAGTATCTGAGTGGATCGGGGATTGCTATTGACACTGTTTATTTTCTGTGGGTGAAGGGATCGGGGATTGTTATTGACACTGTTTATTTTCTGTGGGTGAGGAGATCGGGGATTGTTATTGACACTGTTTATTTTCTGTGGGTGAGGGGATCGGGGATTGTTATTGACACTGTTTATTTTCTGTGGGTGAGGGGATCAGGGATTGTTATTGACACTGTTTATTTTCTGTGGGTGAGGGATCTGGGATTGTTATTGACACTGTTTATTTTCTGTGGGTGAGGGATCTGGGATTGTTATTGATACTGTTTATTTTCTGTGGGTGAGAGGATCGGGGATTGATATTGACACTGTTTATTTTCTTTGGGTGAGGGATCTGGGATTGTTATTGACACTGTTTATTTTCTGTGGGTGAGGGGATCGGGGATTGTTATTGACACTGTTTATTTTCTGTGGGTGAGGGACCGGGGATTGTTATTGATACTGTTTATTTTCTGTGGGAGATTGGATCGGGGATTGTTATTGACACTGTTTATTTTCTGTGTCTGAGTTGATCGAGGATTGTTATTGACACTGTTTATTTTCTGTGGGTGAGGGGATCGGGGATTGTTATTGACACTGTTTATTTTCTATGGGTGAGAGGATCGGGGATTGCTATTGACACTGTTTATTTTCTGTGTGTGAGGGGATCGGGGATTGTTAGTGACACTGTTTATTTTCTTTTTGTGAGGCGAACGGGGATTGTTATTGACTGTTTCTTTTCTGTGGGTGAGGGGATCGGGGATTGTTATTGACACTGTTTATTTTCTGTGGGTGAGGGGATCGGGGATTGTTATTGAAACTGTTTATTTTCAGTGGGTGTGGGGATCTGGGATTGTTATTGACACTGTTTATTTTCTTTGGGTGAGTGGATCGGGGATTGTTGTTGACACTGTTTATTTTCTGTGTCTGAGGGGATCGAGAATTGTTATTGACATTGTTTATTTTCTGTGGGTGAGGGGATCGGGGATTTTTTATTGACACTGTTTATTTTCTGTGGGCGAGTGGATTGGGGATTGTTATTGACATTGTTTATTTTCGGTGGGTGAGTGGATTGGGGATTGTTATTGACACTGTTTATTTTCTGTGGGAGAGGGTATCGGGGATTGTTATTGACACTGTTTATTTTCTGTGGGTGAGGGGATCGGGGATTGTTATTGACACTGTTTATTTTCTGTGGGTGAGGGATCGGGGATTGTTATTGACACTGTTTATTTTCTGTGTCTGAGTGGATCGGGGATTGTTATTGACACTGTTTATTTTCTGTGGGAGAGTGGATAGGGGATTGTTATTGAAAGTGTTTATTTTCTGTGGGAGAGTGGATAGGGGATTGTTATTGACATTGTTTATTTTTTATGGGAGAGTGGATAGGGGATTGTTATTGACACTGTTTATTTTCTGTGGGTGAGAGGATCGGGGATTGTTATTGACACTGTTTATTTTCAGTGTCTGAGTGGATCGGGGATTGTTATTGACACTGTTTATTTTCAGTGGCTGAGAGGATCAGGGATTGTTATTGACAGTGTTTATTTTCTGTGGGTGAGGGATCGGGGATTGTTATTGACACTGTTTATTTTCTGTGGGTGAGGGGATAGGGGATTGTTATTGACTGTTTATTTTCTGTGGGTGAGGGGATCGGGGATTGTTATTGACACTGTTTATTTTCCGTGGGTGAGGGGATCGGGGATTGTTATTGACACTGTTTATTTTCAGTGGGTGAGAGTATCAGGGATTGTTATTGACACTGTTTATTTTCTGTGGGTGAGGGGATAGGGGATTGTTATTGACTGTTTATTTTATGTGGGTGAGGGGATCGGGGATTGTTATTGACACCGTTTATTTTCTGTGGGTGAGGGGATCGGGGATTGCTATTGAAACTGTTTATTTTCTGTGGGTGAGGGGTCGGGGATTGTTATTGACACTGTTTATTTTCTGTGGGTGAGGGGATCGGGGATTGATATTGATACTGTTTATTTTCTGTGGGAGAGGGTGTCGGGGATTGTTATTGACACTGTTTATTTTCTGTGGGTGAGGGGATCGGGGATTGTTATTGACACTGTTTATTTTCTGTGGGTGAGGGGACCGGGGATTGTTATTGACACTGTTTATTTTCTGTGGGTGAGGGTATCGGGGATTGTTATTGACACTGTTTATTTTCTGTGGGTGAGGGTATCGGGGATTGTTATTGACACTGTTTATTTTCTGTGGGTGAGGGGATCGGGGATTGTTATTGACACTGTTTATTTTCTGTGGGTGAGGGTATCGGGGATTGTTATTGACACTGTTTATTTTCAGTATCTGAGTGGATCGGGGATTGTTATTGACACTGTTTATTTTCTGTGGGTGAAGGGATCGGGGATTGTTATTGACACTGTTTATTTTCTATGGGTGAGGGGATCGGGCATTGTTATTGACACTGTTTATTTTCTATGGGTGAGGGGATCGGGGATTGTTATTGAAACTGTTTATTTTCAGTATCTGAGTGGATCGGGGATTGCTATTGACACTGTTTATTTTCTGTGGGTGAAGGGATCGGGGATTGTTATTGACACTGTTTATTTTCTGTGGGTGAGGAGATCGGGGATTGTTATTGACACTGTTTATTTTCTGTGGGTGAGGGGATCGGGGATTGTTATTGACACTGTTTATTTTCTGTGGGTGAGGGGATCAGGGATTGTTATTGACACTGTTTATTTTCTGTGGGTGAGGGATCTGGGATTGTTATTGACACTGTTTATTTTCTGTGGGTGAGGGATCTGGGATTGTTATTGATACTGTTTATTTTCTGTGGGTGAGAGGATCGGGGATTGTTATTGACACTGTTTATTTTCTTTGGGTGAGGGATCTGGGATTGTTATTGACACTGTTTATTTTCTGTGGGTGAGGGGATCGGGGATTGTTATTGACACTGTTTATTTTCTGTGGGTGAGGGACCGGGGATTGTTATTGATACTGTTTATTTTCTGTGGGAGATTGGATCGGGGATTGTTATTGACACTGTTTATTTTCTGTGTCTGAGTTGATCGAGGATTGTTATTGACACTGTTTATTTTCTATGGGTGAGAGGATCGGGGATTGCTATTGACACTGTTTATTTTCTGTGTGTGAGGGGATCGGGGATTGTTAGTGACACTGTTTATTTTCTTTTTGTGAGGCGAACGGGGATTGTTATTGACTGTTTCTTTTCTGTGGGTGAGGGGATCGGGGATTGTTATTGACACTGTTTATTTTCTGTGGGTGAGGGGATTTGGGATTGTTATTGAAACTGTTTATTTTCAGTGGGTGTGGGGATCTGGGATTGTTATTGACACTGTTTATTTTCTTTGGGTGAGTGGATCGGGGATTGTTGTTGACACTGTTTATTTTCTGTGTCTGAGGGGATCGAGAATTGTTATTGACATTGTTTATTTTCTGTGGGTGAGGGGATCGGGGATTTTTTATTGACACTGTTTATTTTCTGTGGGCGAGTGGATTGGGGATTGTTATTGACATTGTTTATTTTCGGTGGGTGAGTGGATTGGGGATTGTTATTGACACTGTTTATTTTCTGTGGGAGAGGGGATCGGGGATTGTTATTGACACTGTTTATTTTCTGTGGGTGAGGGGATCGGGGATTGTTATTGACACTGTTTATTTTCTGTGGGTGAGGGATCGGGGATTGTTATTGACACTGTTTATTTTCTGTGTCTGAGTGGATCGGGGATTGTTATTGACACTGTTTATTTTCTGTGGGAGAGTGGATAGGGGATTGTTATTGAAAGTGTTTATTTTCTGTGGGAGAGTGGATAGGGGATTGTTATTGACATTGTTTATTTTTTATGGGAGAGTGGATAGGGGATTGTTATTGACACTGTTTATTTTCTGTGGGTGAGAGGATCGGGGATTGTTATTGACACTGTTTATTTTCAGTGTCTGAGTGGATCGGGGATTGTTATTGACACTGTTTATTTTCAGTGGCTGAGAGGATCAGGGATTGTTATTGACAGTGTTTATTTTCTGTGGGTGAGGGATCGGGGATTGTTATTGACACTGTTTATTTTCTGTGGGTGAGGGGATAGGGGATTGTTATTGACTGTTTATTTTCCGTGGGTGAGGGGATCGGGGATTGTTATTGACACTGTTTATTTTCAGTGGGTGAGAGGATCAGGGATTGTTATTGACACTGTTTATTTTCTGTGGGTGAGGGGATAGGGGATTGTTATTGACTGTTTATTTTATGTGGGTGAGGGGATCGGGGATTGTTATTGACACCGTTTATTTTCTGTGTCTGAGTGGATCGAGGATTGTTATTGACACTGTTTATTTTCTGTGGGTGAGGGGTCGGGGATTGTAACTTACCCTGTTTATTTTCTGTTTGTGAGGGGGTTGGACATGTTATTGACACTGTTTATTTTTTATTGGTGAAGTGTCGGCAATTGTTATTGACACTGTTTATTTTCTGTGGGAGAGTGGATCGGGGATTGTTATTGACACTGTTTATTTTCTGTGGGTGAGGGATCGGGGATTGTTATTGTCACTGTTTATTTTCTGTGGGTGAGGGGTCGGGGATTGTTATTGACACTGTTTATTTTCTGTGGGTGAGGGGATCGGGGATTGTTATTGACACTGTTTTTTTTCTGTGGGAGAGTGGATCGGGGATTGTTATTGACACTGGTTATTTTCTGTGGGAGAGGGGATCGGGGATTGTTATTGACACTTTTTATTTTCTATGGGTGAGGGGATCGGGGATTGTTATTGACACTGTTTATTTTCTGTGGGAGAGGGGATCAAGGATTGTTATTGACACTGTTTATTTTCTGTGTGTGAGAGGATCGGGGATTGTTATTGACACTGTTTATTTTCTGTGGGTGGGGGGTCAGGGATTGTTATTGACACTGTTTATTTTCTGTGGGTGAGAGGATCGGGGATTGTTATTGACACTGTTTATTTTCTGTGGGTGAGGGAGCGGGGATTGTTATTGACACTGTTTATTTTCTGTGGGTGAGGGGATCGGGGATTGTTATTGACACTGTTTATTTTCTGTGGGTGAGGGTATCGGGGATTGTTATTGACACTGTTTATTTTCAGTATCTGAGTGGATCGGGGATTGTTATTGACACTGTTTATTTTCTCTGGGTGAAGGGATCGGGGATTGTTATTGACACTGTTTATTTTCTATGGGTGAGGGGATCGGGCATTGTTATTGACACTGTTTATTTTCTATGGGTGAGGGGATCGGGGATTGTTATTGAAACTGTTTATTTTCAGTATCTGAGTGGATCGGGGATTGCTATTGACACTGTTTATTTTCTGTGGGTGAAGGGATCGGGGATTGTTATTGACACTGTTTATTTCCTGTGGGTGAGGAGATCGGGGATTGTTATTGACACTGTTTATTTTCTGTGGGTGAGGGGATCAGGGATTGTTATTGACACTGTTTATTTTCTGTGGGTGAGGGATCTGGGATTGTTATTGACACTGTTTATTTTCTGTGGGTGAGGGATCTGGGATTGTTATTGATACTGTTTATTTTCTGTGGGTGAGAGGATCGGGGATTGTTATTGACACTGTTTATTTTCTTTGGGTGAGGGATCTGGGATTGTTATTGACACTGTTTATTTTCTGTGGGTGAGGGGATCGGGGATTGTTATTGACACTGTTTATTTTCTGTGGGTGAGGGACCGGGGATTGTTATTGATACTGTTTATTTTCTGTGGGAGATTGGATCGGGGATTGTTATTGACACTGTTTATTTTCTGTGTCTGAGTTGATCGAGGATTGTTATTGACACTGTTTATTTTCTGTGGGTGAGGGGATCGGGGATTGTTATTGACACTGTTTATTTTCTATGGGTGAGAGGATCGGGGATTGCTATTGACACTGTTTATTTTCTGTGTGTGAGGGGATCGGGGATTGTTAGTGACACTGTTTATTTTCTTTTTGTGAGGCGAACGGGGATTGTTATTGACTGTTTCTTTTCTGTGGGTGAGGGGATCGGGGATTGTTATTGACACTGTTTATTTTCTGTGGGTGAGGGGATCGGGGATTGTTATTGAAACTGTTTATTTTCAGTGGGTGTGGGGATCTGGGATTGTTATTGACACTGTTTATTTTCTTTGGGTGAGTGGATCGGGGATTGTTGTTGACACTGTTTATTTTCTGTGTCTGAGGGGATCGAGAATTGTTATTGACATTGTTTATTTTCTGTGGGTGAGGGGATCGGGGATTTTTTATTGACACTGTTTATTTTCTGTGGGCGAGTGGATTGGGGATTGTTATTGACATTGTTTATTTTCGGTGGGTGAGTGGATTGGGGATTGTTATTGACACTGTTTATTTTCTGTGGGAGAGGGGATCGGGGATTGTTATTGACACTGTTTATTTTCTGTGGGTGAGGGGATCGGGGATTGTTATTGACACTGTTTATTTTCTGTGGGTGAGGGATCGGGGATTGTTATTGACACTGTTTATTTTCTGTGTCTGAGTGGATCGGGGATTGTTATTGACACTGTTTATTTTCTGTGGGAGAGTGGATAGGGGATTGTTATTGAAAGTGTTTATTTTCTGTGGGAGAGTGGATAGGGGATTGTTATTGACATTGTTTATTTTTTATGGGAGAGTGGATAGGGGATTGTTATTGACACTGTTTATTTTCTGTGGGTGAGAGGATCGGGGATTGTTATTGACACTGTTTATTTTCAGTGTCTGAGTGGATCGGGGATTGTTATTGACACTGTTTATTTTCAGTGGCTGAGAGGATCAGGGATTGTTATTGACAGTGTTTATTTTCTGTGGGTGAGGGATCGGGGATTGTTATTGACACTGTTTATTTTCTGTGGGTGAGGGGATAGGGGATTGTTATTGACTGTTTATTTTCTGTGGGTGAGGGGATCGGGGATTGTTATTGACACTGTTTATTTTCCGTGGGTGAGGGGATCGGGGATTGTTATTGACACTGTTTATTTTCAGTGGGTGAGAGGATCAGGGATTGTTATTGACACTGTTTATTTTCTGTGGGTGAGGGGATAGGGGATTGTTATTTACTGTTTATTTTCTGTGGGTGAGGGGATCGGGGATTGTTATTGACACCGTTTATTTTCTGTGTCTGAGTGGATCGAGGATTGTTATTGACACTGTTTATTTTCTGTGGGTGAGGGGTCGGGGATTGTAACTTACCCTGTTTATTTTCTGTTTGTGAGGGGGTTGGACATGTTATTGACACTGTTTATTTTTTATTGGTGAAGAGTCGGCAATTGTTATTGACACTGTTTATTTTCTGTGGGAGAGTGGATCGGGGATTGTTATTGACACTGTTTATTTTCTGTGGGTGAGGGATCGGGGATTGTTATTGTCACTGTTTATTTTCTGTGGGTGAGGGGTCGGGGATTGTTCTTGACACTGTTTATTTTCTGTGGGTGAGGGGATCGGGGATTGTTATTGACACTGTTTATTTTTTATTGGTGAAGTGTCGGCAATTGTTATTGACACTGTTTTTTTTCTGTGGGAGAGTGGATCGGGGATTGTTATTGACACTGTTTATTTTCTGTGGGAGAGGGGATCGGGGATTGTTATTGACACTTTTTATTTTCTATGGGTGAGGGGATCGGGGATTGTTATTGACACTGATTATTTTCTGTGGGAGAGGGGATCAAGGATTGTTATTGACACTGTTTATTTTCTGTGTGTGAGAGGATCGGGGATTGTTATTGACACTGTTTATTTTCTGTGGGTGGGGGGTCAGGGATTGTTATTGACACTGTTTATTTTCTGTGGGTGAGAGGATCGGGGATTGTTATTGACACTGTTTATTTTCTGTGGGTGAGGGAGCGGGGATTGTTATTGACACTGTTTATTTTCTGTGGGTGAGGGGTCGGGGATTGTTATTGACACTGTTTATTTTCTGTGGGTGAGGGACCGGGGATTGTTATTGACACTGTTTATTTTCTGTGGGTGAGGGGATCGGGGATTGTTATTGACACTGTTTATTTTCTGTGGGTGAGGGGATCGGGGATTGTTATTGACACTGTTTATTTTTTATTGGTGAAGTGTCGGCAATTGTTATTGACACTGTTTATTTTCTGTGGGAGAGTGGATCGGGGAAGGTTATAGACACAGTTTATTTTCTGTGGGTGAGGGAATTGGGGATTGTTATTGACACTGTTTATTTTTTATTGGTGAAGTGTCGGCAATTGTTATTGACACTGTTTATTTTCTGTGGATGAGTGGATCGGGGATTGTTATTGACACTGTTTATTTTCTGTGGGTGAGGGGATCGGGGATTGTTATTGACACTGTTTATTTTTTATGGGAGAGTGGATAGGGGATTGTTATTGACACTGTTTATTTTCTGTGGGTGAGAGGATCGGGGATTGTTATTGACACTGTTTATTTTCAGTGTCTGAGTGGATCGGGGATTGTTATTGACACTGTTTATTTTCAGTGGCTGAGAGGATCAGGGATTGTTATTGACAGTGTTTATTTTCTGTGGGTGAGGGATCGGGGATTGTTATTGACACTGTTTATTTTCTGTGGGTGAGGGGATAGGGGATTGTTATTGACTGTTTATTTTCTGTGGGTGAGGGGATCGGGGATTCTTATTGACACTGTTTATTTTCCGTGGGTGAGGGGATCGGGGATTGTTATTGACACTGTTTATTTTCAGTGGGTGAGAGGATCAGGGATTGTTATTGACACTGTTTATTTTCTGTGGGTGAGGGGATAGGGGATTGTTATTGACTGTTTATTTTATGTGGGTGAGGGGATCGGGGATTGTTATTGACACCGTTTATTTTCTGTGTCTGAGTGGATCGAGGATTGTTATTGACACTGTTTATTTTCTGTGGGTGAGGGGTCGGGGATTGTAACTTACCCTGTTTATTTTCTGTTTGTGAGGGGGTTGGACATGTTATTGACACTGTTTATTTTTTATTGGTGAAGTGTCGGCAATTGTTATTGACACTGTTTATTTTCTGTGGGAGAGTGGATCGGGGATTGTTATTGACACTGTTTATTTTCTGTGGGTGAGGGTATCGGGGATTGTTATTGACACTGTTTATTTTCAGTATCTGAGTGGATCGGGGATTGTTATTGACACTGTTTATTTTCTGTGGGTGAAGGGATCGGGGATTGTTATTGACACTGTTTATTTTCTATGGGTGAGGGGATCGGGCATTGTTATTGACACTGTTTATTTTCTATGGGTGAGGGGATCGGGGATTGTTATTGAAACTGTTTATTTTCAGTATCTGAGTGGATCGGGGATTGCTATTGACACTGTTTATATTCTGTGGGTGAAGGGATCGGGGATTGTTATTGACACTGTTTATTTCCTGTGGGTGAGGAGATCGGGGATTGTTATTGACACTGTTTATTTTCTGTGGGTGAGGGGATCGGGGATTGTTATTGACACTGTTTATTTTCTGTGGGTGAGGGGATCAGGGATTGTTATTGACACTGTTTATTTTCTGTGGGTGAGGGATCTGGGATTGTTATTGACACTGTTTATTTTCTGTGGGTGAGGGATCTGGGATTGTTATTGATACTGTTTATTTTCTGTGGGTGAGAGGATCGGGGATTGTTATTGACACTGTTTATTTTCTTTGGGTGAGGGATCTGGGATTGTTATTGACACTGTTTATTTTCTGTGGGTGAGGGGATCGGGGATTGTTATTGACACTGTTTATTTTCTGTGGGTGAGGGACCGGGGATTGTTATTGATACTGTTTATTTTCTGTGGGAGATTGGATCGGGGATTGTTATTGACACTGTTTATTTTCTGTGTCTGAGTTGATCGAGGATTGTTATTGACACTGTTTATTTTCTGTGGGTGAGGGGATCGGGGATTGTTATTGACACTGTTTATTTTCTATGGGTGAGAGGATCGGGGATTGCTATTGACACTGTTTATTTTCTGTGTGTGAGGGGATCGGGGATTGTTAGTGCCACTGTTTATTTTCTTTTTGTGAGGCGAACGGGGATTGTTATTGACTGTTTCTTTTCTGTGGGTGAGGGGATCGGGGATTGTTATTGACACTGTTTATTTTCTGTGGGTGAGGGGATCGGGGATTGTTATTGAAACTGTTTATTTTCAGTGGGTGTGGGGATCTGGGATTGTTATTGACACTGTTTATTTTCTTTGGGTGAGTGGATCGGGGATTGTTATTGACACTGTTTATTTTCTGTGGGTGAGGGGAACGGGGATTGTTATTGACACTGTTTATTTTCTGTGTCTGAGGGGATCGAGAATTGTTATTGACATTGTTTATTTTCTGTGGGTGAGGGGATCGGGGATTTTTTATTGACACTGTTTATTTTCTGTGGGCGAGTGGATTGGGGATTGTTATTGACATTGTTTATTTTCGGTGGGTGAGTGGATTGGGGATTGTTATTGACACTGTTTATTTTCTGTGGGAGAGGGGATCGGGGATTGTTATTGACACTGTTTATTTTCTGTGGGTGAGGGGATCGGGGATTGTTATTGACACTGTTTATTTTCTGTGGGTGAGGGATCGGGGATTGTTATTGACACTGTTTATTTTCTGTGTCTGAGTGGATCGGGGATTGTTATTGACATTGTTTATTTTTTATGGGAGAGTGGATAGGGGATTGTTATTGACACTGTTTATTTTCTGTGGGTGAGAGGATCGGGGATTGTTATTGACACTGTTTATTTTCAGTGTCTGAGTGGATCGGGGATTGTTATTGACACTGTTTATTTTCAGTGGCTGAGAGGATCAGGGATTGTTATTGACAGTGTTTATTTTCTGTGGGTGAGGGATCGGGGATTGTTATTGACACTGTTTATTTTCTGTGGGTGAGGGGATAGGGGATTGTTATTGACTGTTTATTTTCTGTGGGTGAGGGGATCGGGGATTGTTATTGACACTGTTTATTTTCCGTGGGTGAGGGGATCGGGGATTGTTATTGACACTGTTTATTTTCTGTGGGTGAGGGGATAGGGGATTGTTATTGACTGTTTATTTTATGTGGGTGAGGGGATCGGGGATTGTTATTGACACCGTTTATTTTCTGTGTCTGAGTGGATCGAGGATTGTTATTGACACTGTTTATTTTCTGTGGGTGAGGGGTCGGGGATTGTAACTTACCCTGTTTATTTTCTGTTTGTGAGGGGGTTGGACATGTTATTGACACTGTTTATTTTTTATTGGTGAAGTGTCGGCAATTGTTATTGACACTGTTTATTTTCTGTGGGAGAGTGGATCGGGGATTGTTATTGACACTGTTTATTTTCTGTGGGTGAGGGATCGGGGATTGTTATTGTCACTGTTTATTTTCTGTGGGTGAGGGGTCGGGGATTGTTATTGACACTGTTTATTTTCTGTGGGTGAGGGGATCGGGGATTGTTATTGACACTGTTTATTTTCTGTGGGAGAGTGGATTAGGGATTGTTATTGACACTGTTTTTTTTCTGTGGGAGAGTGGATCGGGGATTGTTATTGACACTGTTTATTTTCTGTGGGAGAGGGGATCGGGGATTGTTATTGACACTTTTTATTTTCTATGGGTGAGGGGATCGGGGATTGTTATTGACACTGTTTATTTTCTGTGGGAGAGGGGATCAAGGATTGTTATTGACACTGTTTATTTTCTGTGTGTGAGAGGATCGGGGATTGTTATTGACACTGTTTATTTTCTGTGGGTGGGGGGTCAGGGATTGTTATTGACACTGTTTATTTTCTGTGGGTGAGAGGATCGGGGATTGTTATTGACACTGTTTATTTTCTGTGGGTGAGGGAGCGGGGATTGTTATTGACACTGTTTATTTTCTGTGGGTGAGGGGATCGGGGATTGTTATTGACACTGTTTATTTTCTGTGGGTGAGGGTATCGGGGATTGTTATTGACACTGTTTATTTTCAGTATCTGAGTGGATCGGGGATTGTTATTGACACTGTTTATTTTCTGTGGGTGAAGGGATCGGGGATTGTTATTGACACTGTTTATTTTCTATGGGTGAGGGGATCGGGCATTGTTATTGACACTGTTTATTTTCTATGGGTGAGGGGATCGGGGATTGTTATTGAAACTGTTTATTTTCAGTATCTGAGTGGATCGGGGATTGCTATTGACACTGTTTATTTTCTGTGGGTGAAGGGATCGGGGATTGTTATTGACACTGTTTATTTCCTGTGGGTGAGGAGATCGGGGATTGTTATTGACACTGTTTATTTTCTGTGGGTGAGGGGATCTGGGATTGTTATTGACACTGTTTATTTTCTGTGGGTGAGGGGATCAGGGATTGTTATTGACACTGTTTATTTTCTGTGGGTGAGGGATCTGGGATTGTTATTGACACTGTTTATTTTCTGTGGGTGAGGGATCTGGGATTGTTATTGATACTGTTTATTTTCTGTGGGTGAGAGGATCGGGGATTGTTATTGACACTGTTTATTTTCTTTGGGTGAGGGATCTGGGATTGTTATTGACACTGTTTATTTTCTGTGGGTGAGGGGATCGGGGATTGTTATTGACACTGTTTATTTTCTGTGGGTGAGGGACCGGGGATTGTTATTGATACTGTTTATTTTCTGTGGGAGATTGGATCGGGGATTGTTATTGACACTGTTTATTTTCTGTGTCTGAGTTGATCGAGGATTGTTATTGACACTGTTTATTTTCTGTGGGTGAGGGGATCGGGGATTGTTATTGACACTGTTTATTTTCTATGGGTGAGAGGATCGGGGATTGCTATTGACACTGTTTATTTTCTGTGTGTGAGGGGATCGGGGATTGTTAGTGACACTGTTTATTTTCTTTTTGTGAGGCGAACGGGGATTGTTATTGACTGTTTCTTTTCTGTGGGTGAGGGGATCGGGGATTGTTATTGACACTGTTTATTTTCTGTGGGTGAGGGGATCGGGGATTGTTATTGAAACTGTTTATTTTCAGTGGGTGTGGGGATCTGGGATTGTTATTGACACTGTTTATTTTCTTTGGGTGAGTGGATCGGGGATTGTTGTTGACACTGTTTATTTTCTGTGTCTGAGGGGATCGAGAATTGTTATTGACATTGTTTATTTTCTGTGGGTGAGGGGATCGGGGATTTTTTATTGACACTGTTTATTTTCTGTGGGCGAGTGGATTGGGGATTGTTATTGACATTGTTTATTTTCGGTGGGTGAGTGGATTGGGGATTGTTATTGACACTGTTTATTTTCTGTGGGAGAGGGGATCGGGGATTGTTATTGACACTGTTTATTTTCTGTGGGTGAGGGGATCGGGGATTGTTATTGACACTGTTTATTTTCTGTGGGTGAGGGATCGGGGATTGTTATTGACACTGTTTATTTTCTGTGTCTGAGTGGATCGGGGATTGTTATTGACACTGTTTATTTTCTGTGGGAGAGTGGATAGGGGATTGTTATTGAAAGTGTTTATTTTCTGTGGGAGAGTGGATAGGGGATTGTTATTGACATTGTTTATTTTTTATGGGAGAGTGGATAGGGGATTGTTATTGACACTGTTTATTTTCTGTGGGTGAGAGGATCGGGGATTGTTATTGACACTGTTTATTTTCAGTGTCTGAGTGGATCGGGGATTGTTATTGACACTGTTTATTTTCAGTGGCTGAGAGGATCAGGGATTGTTATTGACAGTGTTTATTTTCTGTGGGTGAGGGATCGGGGATTGTTATTGACACTGTTTATTTTCTGTGGGTGAGGGGATAGGGGATTGTTATTGACTGTTTATTTTCTGTGGGTGAGGGGATCGGGGATTGTTATTGACACTGTTTATTTTCCGTGGGTGAGGGGATCGGGGATTGTTATTGACACTGTTTATTTTCAGTGGGTGAGAGGATCAGGGATTGTTATTGACACTGTTTATTTTCTGTGGGTGAGGGGATAGGGGATTGTTATTGACTGTTTATTTTCTGTGGGTGAGGGGATCGGGGATTGTTATTGACACCGTTTATTTTCTGTGTCTGAGTGGATCGAGGATTGTTATTGACACTGTTTATTTTCTGTGGGTGAGGGGTCGGGGATTGTAACTTACGCTGTTTATTTTCTGTTTGTGAGGGGGTTGGACATGTTATTGACACTGTTTATTTTTTATTGGTGAAGAGTCGGCAATTGTTATTGACACTGTTTATTTTCTGTGGGAGAGTGGATCGGGGATTGTTATTGACACTGTTTATTTTCTGTGGGTGAGGGATCGGGGATTGTTATTGTCACTGTTTATTTTCTGTGGGTGAGGGGTCGGGGATTGTTCTTGACACTGTTTATTTTCTGTGGGTGAGGGGATCGGGGATTGTTATTGACACTGTTTATTTTTTATTGGTGAAGTGTCGGCAATTGTTATTGACACTGTTTTTTTTCTGTGGGAGAGTGGATCGGGGATTGTTATTGACACTGTTTATTTTCTGTGGGAGAGGGGATCGGGGATTGTTATTGACACTTTTTATTTTCTATGGGTGAGGGGATCGGGGATTGTTATTGACACTGATTATTTTCTGTGGGAGAGGGGATCAAGGATTGTTATTGACACTGTTTATTTTCTGTGTGTGAGAGGATCGGGGATTGTTATTGACACTGTTTATTTTCTGTGGGTGGGGGGTCAGGGATTGTTATTGACACTGTTTATTTTCTGTGGGTGAGAGGATCGGGGATTGTTATTGACACTGTTTATTTTCTGTGGGTGAGGGAGCGGGGATTGTTATTGACACTGTTTATTTTCTGTGGGTGAGGGGTCGGGGATTGTTATTGACACTGTTTATTTTCTGTGGGTGAGGGACCGGGGATTGTTATTGACACTGTTTATTTTCTGTGGGTGAGGGGATCGGGGATTGTTATTGACACTGTTTATTTTCTGTGGGTGAGGGGATCGGGGATTGTTATTGACACTGTTTATTTTTTATTGGTGAAGTGTCGGCAATTGTTATTGACACTGTTTATTTTCTGTGGGAGAGTGGATCGGGGAAGGTTATAGACACAGTTTATTTTCTGTGGGTGAGGGAATTGGGGATTGTTATTGACACTGTTTATTTTTTATTGGTGAAGTGTCGGCAATTGTTATTGACACTGTTTATTTTCTGTGGATGAGTGGATCGGGGATTGTTATTGACACTGTTTATTTTCTGTGGGTGAGGGGATCGGGGATTGTTATTGACACTGTTTATTTTTTATGGGAGAGTGGATAGGGGATTGTTATTGACACTGTTTATTTTCTGTGGGTGAGAGGATCGGGGATTGTTATTGACACTGTTTATTTTCAGTGTCTGAGTGGATCGGGGATTGTTATTGACACTGTTTATTTTCAGTGGCTGAGAGGATCAGGGATTGTTATTGACAGTGTTTATTTTCTGTGGGTGAGGGATCGGGGATTGTTATTGACACTGTTTATTTTCTGTGGGTGAGGGGATAGGGGATTGTTATTGACTGTTTATTTTCTGTGGGTGAGGGGATCGGGGATTCTTATTGACACTGTTTATTTTCCGTGGGTGAGGGGATCGGGGATTGTTATTGACACTGTTTATTTTCAGTGGGTGAGAGGATCAGGGATTGTTATTGACACTGTTTATTTTCTGTGGGTGAGGGGATAGGGGATTGTTATTGACTGTTTATTTTATGTGGGTGAGGGGATCGGGGATTGTTATTGACACCGTTTATTTTCTGTGTCTGAGTGGATCGAGGATTGTTATTGACACTGTTTATTTTCTGTGGGTGAGGGGTCGGGGATTGTAACTTACCCTGTTTATTTTCTGTTTGTGAGGGGGTTGGACATGTTATTGACACTGTTTATTTTTTATTGGTGAAGTGTCGGCAATTGTTATTGACACTGTTTATTTTCTGTGGGAGAGTGGATCGGGGATTGTTATTGACACTGTTTATTTTCTGTGGGTGAGGGTATCGGGGATTGTTATTGACACTGTTTATTTTCAGTATCTGAGTGGATCGGGGATTGTTATTGACACTGTTTATTTTCTGTGGGTGAAGGGATCGGGGATTGTTATTGACACTGTTTATTTTCTATGGGTGAGGGGATCGGGCATTGTTATTGACACTGTTTATTTTCTATGGGTGAGGGGATCGGGGATTGTTATTGAAACTGTTTATTTTCAGTATCTGAGTGGATCGGGGATTGCTATTGACACTGTTTATATTCTGTGGGTGAAGGGATCGGGGATTGTTATTGACACTGTTTATTTCCTGTGGGTGAGGAGATCGGGGATTGTTATTGACACTGTTTATTTTCTGTGGGTGAGGGGATCGGGGATTGTTATTGACACTGTTTATTTTCTGTGGGTGAGGGGATCAGGGATTGTTATTGACACTGTTTATTTTCTGTGGGTGAGGGATCTGGGATTGTTATTGACACTGTTTATTTTCTGTGGGTGAGGGATCTGGGATTGTTATTGATACTGTTTATTTTCTGTGGGTGAGAGGATCGGGGATTGTTATTGACACTGTTTATTTTCTGTGGGTGAGGGACCGGGGATTGTTATTGATACTGTTTATTTTCTGTGGGAGATTGGATCGGGGATTGTTATTGACACTGTTTATTTTCTGTGTCTGAGTTGATCGAGGATTGTTATTGACACTGTTTATTTTCTGTGGGTGAGGGGATCGGGGATTGTTATTGACACTGTTTATTTTCTATGGGTGAGAGGATCGGGGATTGCTATTGACACTGTTTATTTTCTGTGTGTGAGGGGATCGGGGATTGTTAGTGCCACTGTTTATTTTCTTTTTGTGAGGCGAACGGGGATTGTTATTGACTGTTTCTTTTCTGTGGGTGAGGGGATCGGGGATTGTTATTGACACCGTTTATTTTCTGTGTCTGAGTGGATCGAGGATTGTTATTGACACTGTTTATTTTCTGTGGGTGAGGGGTCGGGGATTGTAACTTACCCTGTTTATTTTCTGTTTGTGAGGGGGTTGGACATGTTATTGACACTGTTTATTTTCTGTGTCTGAGTTGATCGAGGATTGTTATTGACACTGTTTATTTTCTGTGGGTGAGGGGATCGGGGATTGTTATTGACACTGTTTATTTTCTATGGGTGAGAGGATCGGGGATTGCTATTGACACTGTTTATTTTCTGTGTGTGAGGGGATCGGGGATTGTTAGTGCCACTGTTTATTTTCTTTTTGTGAGGCGAACGGGGATTGTTATTGACTGTTTCTTTTCTGTGGGTGAGGGGATCGGGGATTGTTATTGACACCGTTTATTTTCTGTGTCTGAGTGGATCGAGGATTGTTATTGACACTGTTTATTTTCTGTGGGTGAGGGGTCGGGGATTGTAACTTACCCTGTTTATTTTCTGTTTGTGAGGGGGTTGGACATGTTATTGACACTGTTTATTTTTTATTGGTGAAGTGTCGGCAATTGTTATTGACACTGTTTATTTTCTGTGGGAGAGTGGATCGGGGATTGTTATTGACACTGTTTATTTTCTGTGGGTGAGGGTATCGGGGATTGTTATTGACACTGTTTATTTTCAGTATCTGAGTGGATCGGGGATTGTTATTGACACTGTTTATTTTCTGTGGGTGAAGGGATCGGGGATTGTTATTGACACTGTTTATTTTCTATGGGTGAGGGGATCGGGCATTGTTATTGACACTGTTTATTTTCTATGGGTGAGGGGATCGGGGATTGTTATTGAAACTGTTTATTTTCAGTATCTGAGTGGATCGGGGATTGCTATTGACACTGTTTATATTCTGTGGGTGAAGGGATCGGGGATTGTTATTGACACTGTTTATTTCCTGTGGGTGAGGAGATCGGGGATTGTTATTGACACTGTTTATTTTCTGTGGGTGAGGGGATCGGGGATTGTTATTGACACTGTTTATTTTCTGTGGGTGAGGGGATCAGGGATTGTTATTGACACTGTTTATTTTCTGTGGGTGAGGGATCTGGGATTGTTATTGACACTGTTTATTTTCTGTGGGTGAGGGATCTGGGATTGTTATTGATACTGTTTATTTTCTGTGGGTGAGAGGATCGGGGATTGTTATTGACACTGTTTATTTTCTTTGGGTGAGGGATCTGGGATTGTTATTGACACTGTTTATTTTCTGTGGGTGAGGGGATCGGGGATTGTTATTGACACTGTTTATTTTCTGTGGGTGAGGGACCGGGGATTGTTATTGATACTGTTTATTTTCTGTGGGAGATTGGATCGGGGATTGTTATTGACACTGTTTATTTTCTGTGTCTGAGTTGATCGAGGATTGTTATTGACACTATTTATTTTCTGTGGGTGAGGGGATCGGGGATTGTTATTGACACTGTTTATTTTCTATGGGTGAGAGGATCGGGGATTGCTATTGACACTGTTTATTTTCTGTGTGTGAGGGGATCGGGGATTGTTAGTGCCACTGTTTATTTTCTTTTTGTGAGGCGAACGGGGATTGTTATTGACTGTTTCTTTTCTGTGGGTGAGGGGATCGGGGATTGTTATTGACACTGTTTATTTTCTGTGGGTGAGGGGATCGGGGATTGTTATTGAAACTGTTTATTTTCAGTGGGTGTGGGGATCTGGGATTGTTATTGACACTGTTTATTTTCTTTGGGTGAGTGGATCGGGGATTGTTATTGACACTGTTTATTTTCTGTGGGTGAGGGGAACGGGGATTGTTATTGACACTGTTTATTTTCTGTGTCTGAGGGGATCGAGAATTGTTATTGACATTGTTTATTTTCTGTGGGTGAGGGGATCGGGGATTTTTTATTGACACTGTTTATTTTCTGTGGGCGAGTGGATTGGGGATTGTTATTGACATTGTTTATTTTCGGTGGGTGAGTGGATTGGGGATTGTTATTGACACTGTTTATTTTCTGTGGGAGAGGGGATCGGGGATTGTTATTGACACTGTTTATTTTCTGTGGGTGAGGGGATCGGGGATTGTTATTGACACTGTTTATTTTCTGTGGGTGAGGGATCGGGGATTGTTATTGACACTGTTTATTTTCTGTGTCTGAGTGGATCGGGGATTGTTATTGACATTGTTTATTTTCTGTGGGAGAGTGGATAGGGGATTGTTATTGACATTGTTTATTTTTTATGGGAGAGTGGATAGGGGATTGTTATTGACACTGTTTATTTTCTGTGGGTGAGAGGATCGGGGATTGTTATTGACACTGTTTATTTTCAGTGTCTGAGTGGATCGGGGATTGTTATTGACACTGTTTATTTTCAGTGGCTGAGAGGATCAGGGATTGTTATTGACAGTGTTTATTTTCTGTGGGTGAGGGATCGGGGATTGTTATTGACACTGTTTATTTTCTGTGGGTGAGGGGATAGGGGATTGTTATTGACTGTTTATTTTCTGTGGGTGAGGGGATCGGGGATTGTTATTGACACTGTTTATTTTCCGTGGGTGAGGGGATCGGGGATTGTTATTGACACTGTTTATTTTCAGTGGGTGAGAGGATCAGGGATTGTTATTGACACTGTTTATTTTCTGTGGGTGAGGGGATAGGGGATTGTTATTGACTGTTTATTTTCTGTGGGTGAGGGGATCGGGGATTGTTATTGACACCGTTTATTTTCTGTGTCTGAGTGGATCGAGGATTGTTATTGACACTGTTTATTTTCTGTGGGTGAGGGGTCGGGGATTGTAACTTACCCTGTTTATTTTCTGTTTGTGAGGGGGTTGGACATGTTATTGACACTGTTTATTTTTTATTGGTGAAGTGTCGGCAATTGTTATTGACACTGTTTATTTTCTGTGGGAGAGTGGATCGGGGATTGTTATTGACACTGTTTATTTTCTGTGGGTGAGGGATCGGGGATTGTTATTGTCACTGTTTATTTTCTGTGGGTGAGGGGTCGGGGATTGTTCTTGACACTGTTTATTTTCTGTGGGTGAGGGGATCGGGGATTGTTATTGACACTGTTTATTTTTTATTGGTGAAGTGTCGGCAATTGTTATTGACACTGTTTTTTTTCTGTGGGAGAGTGGATCGGGGATTGTTATTGACACTGTTTATTTTCTGTGGGAGAGGGGATCGGGGATTGTTATTGACACTTTTTATTTTCTATGGGTGAGGGGATCGGGGATTGTTATTGACACTGATTATTTTCTGTGGGAGAGGGGATCAAGGATTGTTATTGACACTGTTTATTTTCTGTGTGTGAGAGGATCGGGGATTGTTATTGACACTGTTTATTTTCTGTGGGTGGGGGGTCAGGGATTGTTATTGACACTGTTTATTTTCTGTGGGTGAGAGGATCGGGGATTGTTATTGACACTGTTTATTTTCTGTGGGTGAGGGAGCGGGGATTGTTATTGACACTGTTTATTTTCTGTGGGTGAGGGGTCGGGGATTGTTATTGACACTGTTTATTTTCTGTGGGTGAGGGACCGGGGATTGTTATTGACACTGTTTATTTTCTGTGGGTGAGGGGATCGGGGATTTTTATTGACACTGTTTATTTTCTGTGGGTGAGGGGATCGGGGATTGTTATTGACACTGTTTATTTTTTCTTGGTGAAGTGTCGGCAATTGTTATTGACACTGTTTATTTTCTGTGGGAGAGTGGATCGGGGAAGGTTATAGACACAGTTTATTTTCTGTGGGTGAGGGAATTGGGGATTGTTATTGACACTGTTTATTTTTTATTGGTGAAGTGTCGGCAATTGTTATTGACACTGTTTATTTTCTGTGGATGAGTGGATCGGGGATTGTTATTGACACTGTTTATTTTCTGTGGGTGAGAGGATCGGGGATTGTTATTGACACTGTTTATTTTCAGTGTCTGAGTGGATCGGGGATTGTTATTGACACTGTTTATTTTCAGTGGCTGAGAGGATCAGGGATTGTTATTGACAGTGTTTATTTTCTGTGGGTGAGGGATCGGGGATTGTTATTGACACTGTTTATTTTCTGTGGGTGAGGGGATAGGGGATTGTTATTGACTGTTTATTTTCTGTGGGTGAGGGGATCGGGGATTGTTATTGACACTGTTTATTTTCCGTGGGTGAGGGGATCGGGGATTGTTATTGACACTGTTTATTTTCAGTGGGTGAGAGGATCAGGGATTGTTATTGACACTGTTTATTTTCTGTGGGTGAGGGGATAGGGGATTGTTATTGACTGTTTGTTTTCTGTGGGTGAGGGGATCGGGGATTGTTATTGACACCGTTTATTTTCTGTGTCTGAGTGGATCGAGGATTGTTATTGACACTGTTTATTTTCTGTGGGTGAGGGGTCGGGGATTGTAACTTACCCTGTTTATTTTCTGTTTGTGAGGGGGTTGGACATGTTATTGACACTGTTTATTTTTTATTGGTGAAGAGTCGGCAATTGTTATTGACACTGTTTATTTTCTGTGGGAGAGTGGATCGGGGATTGTTATTGACACTGTTTATTTTCTGTGGGTGAGGGATCGGGGATTGTTATTGTCACTGTTTATTTTCTGTGGGTGAGGGGTCGGGGATTGTTCTTGACACTGTTTATTTTCTGTGGGTGAGGGGATCGGGGATTGTTATTGACACTGTTTATTTTTTATTGGTGAAGTGTCGGCAATTGTTATTGACACTGTTTTTTTTCTGTGGGAGAGTGGATCGGGGATTGTTATTGACACTGTTTATTTTCTGTGGGAGAGGGGATCGGGGATTGTTATTGACACTTTTTATTTTCTATGGGTGAGGGGATCGGGGATTGTTATTGACACTGATTATTTTCTGTGGGAGAGGGGATCAAGGATTGTTATTGACACTGTTTATTTTCTGTGTGTGAGAGGATCGGGGATTGTTATTGACACTGTTTATTTTCTGTGGGTGGGGGGTCAGGGATTGTTATTGACACTGTTTATTTTCTGTGGGTGAGAGGATCGGGGATTGTTATTGACACTGTTTATTTTCTGTGGGTGAGGGAGCGGGGATTGTTATTGACACTGTTTATTTTCTGTGGGTGAGGGGTCGGGGATTGTTATTGACACTGTTTATTTTTTATTGGTGAAGTGTCGGCAATTGTTATTGACACTGTTTATTTTCTGTGGGTGAGGGGATCGGGGATTGTTATTGACACTGTTTATTTTCTGTGGGTGAGGGGATCGGGGATTGTTATTGACACTGTTTATTTTTTATTGGTGAAGTGTCGGCAATTGTTATTGACACTGTTTATTTTCTGTGGGAGAGTGGATCGGGGAAGGTTATAGACACAGTTTATTTTCTGTGGGTGAGGGAATTGGGGATTGTTATTGACACTGTTTATTTTTTATTGGTGAAGTGTCGGCAATTGTTATTGACACTGTTTATTTTCTGTGGATGAGTGGATCGGGGATTGTTATTGACACTGTTTATTTTCTGTGGGTGAGGGGATCGGGGATTGTTATTGACACTGTTTATTTTTTATGGGAGAGTGGATAGGGGATTGTTATTGACACTGTTTATTTTCTGTGGGTGAGAGGATCGGGGATTGTTATTGACACTGTTTATTTTCAGTGTCTGAGTGGATCGGGGATTGTTATTGACACTGTTTATTTTCAGTGGCTGAGAGGATCAGGGATTGTTATTGACAGTGTTTATTTTCTGTGGGTGAGGGATCGGGGATTGTTATTGACACTGTTTATTTTCTGTGGGTGAGGGGATAGGGGATTGTTATTGACTGTTTATTTTCTGTGGGTGAGGGGATCGGGGATTCTTATTGACACTGTTTATTTTCCGTGGGTGAGGGGATCGGGGATTGTTATTGACACTGTTTATTTTCTATGGGTGAGAGGATCGGGGATTGCTATTGACACTGTTTATTTTCTGTGTGTGAGGGGATCGGGGATTGTTAGTGCCACTGTTTATTTTCTTTTTGTGAGGCGAACGGGGATTGTTATTGACTGTTTCTTTTCTGTGGGTGAGGGGATCGGGGATTGTTATTGACACCGTTTATTTTCTGTGTCTGAGTGGATCGAGGATTGTTATTGACACTGTTTATTTTCTGTGGGTGAGGGGTCGGGGATTGTAACTTACCCTGTTTATTTTCTGTTTGTGAGGGGGTTGGACATGTTATTGACACTGTTTATTTTCTGTGTCTGAGTTGATCGAGGATTGTTATTGACACTGTTTATTTTCTGTGGGTGAGGGGATCGGGGATTGTTATTGACACTGTTTATTTTCTATGGGTGAGAGGATCGGGGATTGCTATTGACACTGTTTATTTTCTGTGTGTGAGGGGATCGGGGATTGTTAGTGCCACTGTTTATTTTCTTTTTGTGAGGCGAACGGGGATTGTTATTGACTGTTTCTTTTCTGTGGGTGAGGGGATCGGGGATTGTTATTGACACCGTTTATTTTCTGTGTCTGAGTGGATCGAGGATTGTTATTGACACTGTTTATTTTCTGTGGGTGAGGGGTCGGGGATTGTAACTTACCCTGTTTATTTTCTGTTTGTGAGGGGGTTGGACATGTTATTGACACTGTTTATTTTTTATTGGTGAAGTGTCGGCAATTGTTATTGACACTGTTTATTTTCTGTGGGAGAGTGGATCGGGGATTGTTATTGACACTGTTTATTTTCTGTGGGTGAGGGTATCGGGGATTGTTATTGACACTGTTTATTTTCAGTATCTGAGTGGATCGGGGATTGTTATTGACACTGTTTATTTTCTGTGGGTGAAGGGATCGGGGATTGTTATTGACACTGTTTATTTTCTATGGGTGAGGGGATCGGGCATTGTTATTGACACTGTTTATTTTCTATGGGTGAGGGGATCGGGGATTGTTATTGAAACTGTTTATTTTCAGTATCTGAGTGGATCGGGGATTGCTATTGACACTGTTTATATTCTGTGGGTGAAGGGATCGGGGATTGTTATTGACACTGTTTATTTCCTGTGGGTGAGGAGATCGGGGATTGTTATTGACACTGTTTATTTTCTGTGGGTGAGGGGATCGGGGATTGTTATTGACACTGTTTATTTTCTGTGGGTGAGGGGATCAGGGATTGTTATTGACACTGTTTATTTTCTGTGGGTGAGGGATCTGGGATTGTTATTGACACTGTTTATTTTCTGTGGGTGAGGGATCTGGGATTGTTATTGATACTGTTTATTTTCTGTGGGTGAGAGGATCGGGGATTGTTATTGACACTGTTTATTTTCTTTGGGTGAGGGATCTGGGATTGTTATTGACACTGTTTATTTTCTGTGGGTGAGGGGATCGGGGATTGTTATTGACACTGTTTATTTTCTGTGGGTGAGGGACCGGGGATTGTTATTGATACTGTTTATTTTCTGTGGGAGATTGGATCGGGGATTGTTATTGACACTGTTTATTTTCTGTGTCTGAGTTGATCGAGGATTGTTATTGACACTATTTATTTTCTGTGGGTGAGGGGATCGGGGATTGTTATTGACACTGTTTATTTTCTATGGGTGAGAGGATCGGGGATTGCTATTGACACTGTTTATTTTCTGTGTGTGAGGGGATCGGGGATTGTTAGTGCCACTGTTTATTTTCTTTTTGTGAGGCGAACGGGGATTGTTATTGACTGTTTCTTTTCTGTGGGTGAGGGGATCGGGGATTGTTATTGACACTGTTTATTTTCTGTGGGTGAGGGGATCGGGGATTGTTATTGAAACTGTTTATTTTCAGTGGGTGTGGGGATCTGGGATTGTTATTGACACTGTTTATTTTCTTTGGGTGAGTGGATCGGGGATTGTTATTGACACTGTTTATTTTCTGTGGGTGAGGGGAACGGGGATTGTTATTGACACTGTTTATTTTCTGTGTCTGAGGGGATCGAGAATTGTTATTGACATTGTTTATTTTCTGTGGGTGAGGGGATCGGGGATTTTTTATTGACACTGTTTATTTTCTGTGGGCGAGTGGATTGGGGATTGTTATTGACATTGTTTATTTTCGGTGGGTGAGTGGATTGGGGATTGTTATTGACACTGTTTATTTTCTGTGGGAGAGGGGATCGGGGATTGTTATTGACACTGTTTATTTTCTGTGGGTGAGGGGATCGGGGATTGTTATTGACACTGTTTATTTTCTGTGGGTGAGGGATCGGGGATTGTTATTGACACTGTTTATTTTCTGTGTCTGAGTGGATCGGGGATTGTTATTGACATTGTTTATTTTCTGTGGGAGAGTGGATAGGGGATTGTTATTGACATTGTTTATTTTTTATGGGAGAGTGGATAGGGGATTGTTATTGACACTGTTTATTTTCTGTGGGTGAGAGGATCGGGGATTGTTATTGACACTGTTTATTTTCAGTGTCTGAGTGGATCGGGGATTGTTATTGACACTGTTTATTTTCAGTGGCTGAGAGGATCAGGGATTGTTATTGACAGTGTTTATTTTCTGTGGGTGAGGGATCGGGGATTGTTATTGACACTGTTTATTTTCTGTGGGTGAGGGGATAGGGGATTGTTATTGACTGTTTATTTTCTGTGGGTGAGGGGATCGGGGATTGTTATTGACACTGTTTATTTTCCGTGGGTGAGGGGATCGGGGATTGTTATTGACACTGTTTATTTTCAGTGGGTGAGAGGATCAGGGATTGTTATTGACACTGTTTATTTTCTGTGGGTGAGGGGATAGGGGATTGTTATTGACTGTTTATTTTCTGTGGGTGAGGGGATCGGGGATTGTTATTGACACCGTTTATTTTCTGTGTCTGAGTGGATCGAGGATTGTTATTGACACTGTTTATTTTCTGTGGGTGAGGGGTCGGGGATTGTAACTTACCCTGTTTATTTTCTGTTTGTGAGGGGGTTGGACATGTTATTGACACTGTTTATTTTTTATTGGTGAAGTGTCGGCAATTGTTATTGACACTGTTTATTTTCTGTGGGAGAGTGGATCGGGGATTGTTATTGACACTGTTTATTTTCTGTGGGTGAGGGATCGGGGATTGTTATTGTCACTGTTTATTTTCTGTGGGTGAGGGGTCGGGGATTGTTCTTGACACTGTTTATTTTCTGTGGGTGAGGGGATCGGGGATTGTTATTGACACTGTTTATTTTTTATTGGTGAAGTGTCGGCAATTGTTATTGACACTGTTTTTTTTCTGTGGGAGAGTGGATCGGGGATTGTTATTGACACTGTTTATTTTCTGTGGGAGAGGGGATCGGGGATTGTTATTGACACTTTTTATTTTCTATGGGTGAGGGGATCGGGGATTGTTATTGACACTGATTATTTTCTGTGGGAGAGGGGATCAAGGATTGTTATTGACACTGTTTATTTTCTGTGTGTGAGAGGATCGGGGATTGTTATTGACACTGTTTATTTTCTGTGGGTGGGGGGTCAGGGATTGTTATTGACACTGTTTATTTTCTGTGGGTGAGAGGATCGGGGATTGTTATTGACACTGTTTATTTTCTGTGGGTGAGGGAGCGGGGATTGTTATTGACACTGTTTATTTTCTGTGGGTGAGGGGTCGGGGATTGTTATTGACACTGTTTATTTTCTGTGGGTGAGGGACCGGGGATTGTTATTGACACTGTTTATTTTCTGTGGGTGAGGGGATCGGGGATTGTTATTGACACTGTTTATTTTCTGTGGGTGAGGGGATCGGGGATTGTTATTGACACTGTTTATTTTTTATTGGTGAAGTGTCGGCAATTGTTATTGACACTGTTTATTTTCTGTGGGAGAGTGGATCGGGGAAGGTTATAGACACAGTTTATTTTCTGTGGGTGAGGGAATTGGGGATTGTTATTGACACTGTTTATTTTTTATTGGTGAAGTGTCGGCAATTGTTATTGACACTGTTTATTTTCTGTGGATGAGTGGATCGGGGATTGTTATTGACACTGTTTATTTTCTGTGGGTGAGGGGATCGGGGATTGTTATTGACACTGTTTATTTTTTATGGGAGAGTGGATAGGGGATTGTTATTGACACTGTTTATTTTCTGTGGGTGAGAGGATCGGGGATTGTTATTGACACTGTTTATTTTCAGTGTCTGAGTGGATCGGGGATTGTTATTGACACTGTTTATTTTCAGTGGCTGAGAGGATCAGGGATTGTTATTGACAGTGTTTATTTTCTGTGGGTGAGGGATCGGGGATTGTTATTGACACTGTTTATTTTCTGTGGGTGAGGGGATAGGGGATTGTTATTGACTGTTTATTTTCTGTGGGTGAGGGGATCGGGGATTCTTATTGACACTGTTTATTTTCCGTGGGTGAGGGGATCGGGGATTGTTATTGACACTGTTTATTTTCTATGGGTGAGAGGATCGGGGATTGCTATTGACACTGTTTATTTTCTGTGTGTGAGGGGATCGGGGATTGTTAGTGCCACTGTTTATTTTCTTTTTGTGAGGCGAACGGGGATTGTTATTGACTGTTTCTTTTCTGTGGGTGAGGGGATCGGGGATTGTTATTGACACCGTTTATTTTCTGTGTCTGAGTGGATCGAGGATTGTTATTGACACTGTTTATTTTCTGTGGGTGAGGGGTCGGGGATTGTAACTTACCCTGTTTATTTTCTGTTTGTGAGGGGGTTGGACATGTTATTGACACTGTTTATTTTCTGTGTCTGAGTTGATCGAGGATTGTTATTGACACTGTTTATTTTCTGTGGGTGAGGGGATC